>NW_028279872.1:0-172951 GCF_059751315.1 Micrasema longulum
GTGTCTAATAGTAGACGGCGATCTTCTAAAGTAAGCAAGTGGTGTTTTTTCCAGGAAGACATATAATTGAGATCGGTATACCTGCATCTCCAGTTAAGATCTATTGAATTTTCTCGAACCTTTCTTTATGGGTGACATATTGTGGAGACCAAACAGAAGAAGCATACTCGAGCAAACTGCGAACATAAGCAAAGTAGACCATTTTAATACACACGATATCTTTAAATACCTGACATGTACGAAGTACAAAACCAAGATTTCTATGTGCACGGGTCAGTATGTCAACGACGTGATTCTCAAATGTAAGTATGCTATCAAGAATAACACCTAGATCGCGTACGGTATCAACTCTCTGAACAAGTTGGTTTTCTAATATATATATCTAGACATTTGAAGTGGAAATTCAGGCATTAAATGTGTATCTAATATCAAAAGCAGACATGTACTTACCATTTTTGCATCAAAGCGGACATTCCATACATTATGGGCGCTCAACTGTCATGGCGGCTGTTATTTCGTCTTCTTTGACAGTTCAAAATCAACCACCGAAGTGGGAATGTCTTTGTCATTTGAGTTTGAGAGAGTGGTACTATGTAGTAAAAGTATTGATTGAAAATGTATTTTGATATAAACTGAACTGAACGTAAACCCCCATTTATCATTACTTTATGAATCTTGACCATAGTAATCATCCCTTTTAAAAACGAAAACTTGCAGTTATATGAGTTTCAAAAACGTGATTGTTTTATTTAATATTACACATCTTAGATATTTGAAGTCGATAAAATTAATCTACGAAAAGCCGGAAGACTTTTCAGAAATAATTATATTTTATGTTATGATGTAATAACTTATATTTACATATAAGTTATCAATTTAAAAGATACTTGGTACCCTTCCACTTATTTATTTTGACCAATTAGCGCTTTCATCCTCTAATGGACATCTTCAGACTGGAGCGCTAATTGGTCAAAATAAATAAGTGGAAGTGTACCAAGTATTTTTAAAATTAATAACTTATATGTAAATATAAGTTATTACATCATTACAATGGAATTCCATCAAGAATTGTCAATAAATAATTTTCATGAAATATTTTATGTTATTTATATTCAGTTTCTTGCTCATTGTTTCTTCATACAAGTTTTGTAGTTGCCTCGGGCCATGTATTTTAATAAAGATATAATAAAAATTTAAAAAAAAAATAATCAAAATAAAATAAAACGAAATAAAATAAAATACAATTTAATAAAAATAAGCAAAACATTTTTAAACAAAAATATAAAACAACCATTTTAAAACTTAATTTGCATAAAATATAGGTTGTCCATTACTTCGCGTTAACAACTGTACAGAATATGGAAGCGTTGTGGTTATCAATAAAGTCAAGTAAAAAATTCCGTTATGAAGAAGTATTCTGAGGAAGTTATTATTTTATTTTTGAGAGAACTACATACTTATTGCTCTTTCATTTTGGTCTGAAACGATGCAGAACTGGAGAAATGGGAAATATGAGAGGTTGGTAGCGTTTAATAATTCTATTTCTACCGCCCCCAACTCTCTTCACCCCTTTATCTTCACCGGGTAAATATTGTAAGGAAAAGTTCGGAATAAGGGAAGTTGCCTGTTATTTCTGCAGCAGTAATAGACGTTTAAATAATACAAACTTCTTATTTAAATTTGAAGAAACACAGTTTTAAACTTGAATCGCTACTTTTATTTTTGATATTTTAATTCAACGTAATCAAAGTTTTGATAATGATTATATTTTGTTGATAACTAAAGTCTGTACATTATTAAAAGAATTTTTAAATAAACAAATCAGCCGCGTGTTACTCTATGGAGAATAGCGAATTTCAATTTTGAATCAGAAAATATAATATGTCACTTTAGCTTAGTTAGAATGTGAGTTTACGTGTACAATTGTAAAGCGCCTTTGAGGTGTTTTTTTCACAAAATGGCGCAATATAAATCAGCCAAATATATAATTATTAATTTATTTATACATATCATCTTAATTTAAGCAGCACGGTAAATTTAGATTATTAAATTAAATTTGTATTGACATTTATTAGATTAACCTATTTAAATTTGATAATATTAATTTTTTCTTTTTTAAAAAAATAAAACTCCATAGTTAATGATATGGTAAATATATGAAGTATCTAAAAAATCACTGCTCTAGTGTCATAATCCAGAGAAAAATACGAAAATACGTTTGTATGAAGAAAAGTCGAACCACGTTTCTTCCAAAATTAAACGTTATTAAGTATACTCAATCGAATTTCCCGGCTTGACAAAGAACTGTGAAGGAGCTGTTTCGCACTGCTCAGGATAGGAAAGCTTTCTCCCAAGTGATCGTCAACGTCGGGTGAACCTGACATGACACGCAAAGAAAAAGAAGAAGTATACTCACAAAACTTTACTTAATAATGCTTTTATGTAACCATAGAAACAGGTTCGGCGTTCTAAATTAAAACCATATATATATTAATACACAAAGACGCACTCGGAACCCTCTAAAATTATGACACTTAACTCATGCCCAAACGCTGAGTCCTGCCTTACGTATATTTTGTCGTTTTTAACCGCCATCCGGGTTTCAATGTAAGATTGACATTTAATTCGAACATGACCAAGCGTGTCGTGAAAGCGTGTAAAAAAGATGGTGTAACTTGGTTGTAACCAACAGTGGTGCACTTTGTGGAAGAATCCGTTTTTCAAAAATATATCAAATGTCAGTTAAAATTAGTTAAGCATTACATCCATCAAAAATAAGTTGATATGTGGAATTAAGAAATTTTAAGGAAATTAATAAATTTCGTATCCATTAAAAATAATTGTTGTTTAAAAGGTTAAATATATTTTTTTTTAATTTACAAAAAAACAACATTCTCCAAATTTTTTAAAATATGCATTTTAGTCGAATGCGACCCAGGAAAATTGAGAAAAAACACAATATGCTTACTACTTACTACTACTTACTTTTTTACGCTTAACTCATTGAAGATGTTATTTTTTATAAACCCTGAGGACGCAAATTAGAAAATTTTACAAAAAAACTGCATGTAAATCTGTGAAGCTTTTTTCGAGTTTTTGCGAGACTAGTAACGGCGATTCATTTTTGTATATAAATATAAATATATATATAATTAAAAGAGCACTGATTATTTTAGAAATAACTTATCCTCCTTCAAACTTCCAATGTGTTATTTTCTTTCTTTTTTTTTTTTGTACTAAATAAAAATAATGGTTTACTGACATAAAACCATGTCGGGTATCGAACTTGCGACCTTATGCATGAAAGACAAACGCGATGACTGTGAGACCACGAGGCGGATGATTCTATAATATTTCATAGTCGCTGGACTGCAACTGAAGCGTGAGACTGATCATCTTACCTTCATGTAATAAATAAAATCAATATAAGTTGCGGTTGGTGTACCAATCATTAATGAATGAATTAACATAAAAATGCCTGTATAATAAATCCTAACTACCTTCAAGCATATTGATAATACAAATTTAATTACCCATGATATTATATGTATATGTTTTTTTAAGTATTTATTCTGACTTTTATCTAACCAATCCTAACAACATTTTGTTTTTACAAATTTATTAAATTGAATCCGGGTAACGGTTTTAAAATCTTCATGGAATGCTTTGAGTGCCAAAGGGCCTGAAATTTATTTGCCCGAATTTAGAGTTTGCGGTACATACATCTTTAAATTTGACTCCTTATAGCGTGGAGTATTCCTTATGGGATTTAGTAGAATAATTTTCCTTTACGTATATTATAACTAATTCTGAAAATATACAATTGCCTTATATCTCCAACCTTGAATTTCTCAAATAACATAAAATCTGGAATACCTAAAGGGCTTCTTAAAATAATTTTCACTCGGAATCAATGAACTAATTTTACACTACGCGGTAAATAAATCGGGCGTGGGTCATTAATAATTAAAAATACATTATTTAATATTATTTGATTATGTAAACTTTTTTCTAATTAACTAACAGTGTCAGTATAAGATAGTGACAGATCATTTCCTCGATTGCAGTTTTAAATCCACAGTAACCCACCAGATCGTGACCCGACAAATATCAGCACAGCAACCGACGGTGCCACGACAGAAGAACTACTATGGAGATAGAATAATAGGGAGTGTAGTACCAAAATGATTTTATTTAATACCAGTTAAAAATTATCAGGAAAAAAACCTAAACTTATAAAAAAAAACAGCCAAAAACTAATTAAAAACAGCAAGTGAAACTTAAGTGTGCACGTAAATATATTAAATTCTTCATTTATTATTAAATTGTGTACTTACCTTTTATAAATTGAAAAAAATAAAAAAATAATGTAATGTAACTCGCAGACAAACTTCGGCTTTACGGGAACAAAAATACAATTACGTACGTTACTTATTTGTTAAAATAAATAAAACTAAAAAAAAAAGATCATTTATTATATTTAAATAACAATCTGGTATAAATTTACGCCTAGGTATAGTGGTAAAATACGGATAAAAATACCATCCTTATTTTAGTGGTAGAATAAGGATGGTATTCATATCCTTATTTTACCACTTTGCCTAGGTGTAACATTATTAACAAGTTTATGAGTTAGGCCATATATATTTTTTTAATTTCTTGCATGTATAAACTGCAATATACATTTGTTTTAAGAATGTTTTTTTTATTTTTAATTACACGTTTAAAGATAAGCCAGGTGTCTCAAACCTAGTTTTATTGACGCCGGATTGATGATTGATTTTTGAGCAGTCTCGAGAGGTTTCAGTATTGATTTGTTAGTGCCTTCTGATAAAAAATTATGTTTCTTTGATTTTTTATTTTTTTATTTATTTATTTTTACAGAAACAGTAAACAATGATATTATAACAT
Source organism: Micrasema longulum (assembly GCF_059751315.1). Taxonomy (NCBI): domain Eukaryota; kingdom Metazoa; phylum Arthropoda; class Insecta; order Trichoptera; family Brachycentridae; genus Micrasema; species Micrasema longulum. The sequence continues at coordinate 4,912 of NW_028279872.1, forward strand.
AAAAAGATACGGTTTAAAGAAAGACCAGCGAAGTTTCCAAATAAAAATCATACATACATATTAAATTGTGGTTCAACAAAGCTTACTTATAGCATTAATAATATTGACCTCAACTCAGTAAGCACAATCCGAGATCTTGGAATCACATTTGATTCACGCTTAACTTTTTCCAATTATTTCAATATTGTTAAAGATAAATCTTTACAAATGCTGGGCTTCATACACAGAATATCCAAGCCATTTAAAAATGCAGCATCAATAATTTGTTTGTATAATTCTCTTGTACGTAGCAAGTTGGAATTTGGAAGTATTGTTTGGTCACCTCATTATGTGATTTATAAAAATATAATTGAAACTGTACAGAAAAAAATTCTTCGTTCTTTGTCGTTTAAGTGTAACATGGGCAGAATACTTCAATGTTATGAAGAGCGCTTGGAATATTTTAAAATTGAAAAGTTAGAAACTAGGAGACAAATTATAGATATGATGTATTTGTATAATATAATTCACAATAATGTGGATTCAGTGTTTTGTATTCAAAATGTGTCATTGTACGTTCCCCGTAGGCGTCTGAGATCATTAAATACATTTTACCTTCTAATTTTTACAAACAATATGGCACATTTTAACCCTCTTGCAAGTATGTTGAGACTATAACAAAATGGAAAAAAAAGTTAACATTGACATTTATCATGATAGAGCAAATGATTATAAAAAAAACATTACTATGTATCTTAAATCAAATGCCTAATCCTTATTTTTGTGTATGTAAATTAATTTGAGTCTATTTTATTATATCTTATATGTTTTTAATTTTTCTTTTCTTTTCTTTAAAAAAAAAGAAGTAGTTTTTTATGTTTAACTCAATTTTATTTCTTAAACTCAATCTTTATTCTTACCTTTCACTAAACTTAATCTTTATTATTACTTAAAAAAAGGGATGTGTTGGTGCGTATTTGTATGAAAGTAAGTGTAGAGGTGTGTTTGTGTGTGTTTGTGTGGGAGTCAGTGTTTAGCTGTATGCATGGGCATCATTAAATAGCAAGGGGGAGCGTATCGTAGCCAGAAATAATTAGTCATAATTTATTTTTAAATAAATTAAGGGGCGTGTTAAATATATCAATAGATAAAAAAAAACACATTATAGTTAGGCAAGAACGATAGAAGAAAGAGTGTTGTGCATAGTTAGTGCTACAGACTGGCAGATGGAATAAATGCTTATTTCTTGTCACGCGAAAGGGGACATAAAAATTAATTTTGGAGGAAAGGTTAAAATAGTTTATTTTATAATTTATATAAATAGCATAATTCAGATATAGTGCGTCTATTTTCAAGAGTAATTATTGGCTGTAAGTGCCAAGCATTTCATTGTATTTATAATCTAGGTGTTTTAAAAATTTACGTTGAACATTTTCAATCCTTTCAATGGTTGTTATGTGTTGTGGGCTCCGCACAACGAATGCAAACTCCAAGTTACTTACAAACGTACAAAAGTGTCGTCTCCATTTTATATGATGTAAAAATGCCCGTTGGGCTTGAATAAGCAAAATACATAAATAAAAACTGTCAATGCTGTTCTGCAAGCATCAATAGGTATATCGTAGATGAATTTTGGGCTTTCATGAGCTGAGAATTAATTTCACAATACTGCAGTAAACCATTATTCAGAGTAAATTAAAAAAAAGATTACTATAAACTCCTTTATCAGCTGGTTGGGAGTTTCCTTTGCTCAGCAAAGCGTTTCTTCCGTATTGTATTTACTCACCTCATTTACTTATCGGGTACTCGAGGGAGGCGACTGAAACTAACATTCGGAATTTCTATTTCACAAGACAATACCACTTCCCCTAACTAATGTACGGGTAGTCCCGTGAGAACGAAAATATTACCAACACCTTGGAATATATTTTTACTATTTTTGTTTTTACACAAAAAGTTTTTTAATGTACCCCCCACATATTATATTAATATTATTTACGTAACATATCCACAGCAACAGCGAGATAAACCCGAAATATTTGAAATTGAGATACACATGCAGATACAAATACATTTAATTCATAAATGATTTCAATTAACAAAATATCAAAGTTTGATCGTTAATCTATTTGAAAATATAGTATTTTTTTTATTGTTATAATTTTTTGTTTTTTTTTACAATACACACTTAAGGAAAAACAGAGTATCAAAAAAAAGAATAATTACATAGCAATGAAATGAATATTAACAGTAAAAATAGTAAACAAAAAATTCCACAAAAGCGTGGCCCATTCGTGGGTATACTGGAAATGTTTATGAATTTTTGGCCTCCATAATTAAAAGACAGGTACAATATTTTTGTGTAATATAAGAAAGAGGAAAGAAAATATTCTGTAAACGATCATAACGTACTTGGTTGCGCGAGTGGTTGATGGGATTGAGTGGTTTGTGGCTGGATGGACCGCCAGTGGATAAAGGTCCACTTATTCCACCCATCCTGTGATCTCCCAACTTTCAATTTTTTTTATTCTCCTCGTCTCTATGGCCATGGGTAGCTACGTAGCAATGGGAACAATTTTCCATATCCATAGCAACCAACATCAACAATCACATTTTTTCTCTTCTTGATAATTTCTGCCAACTACCGCATGTCCATAATTTTATCTGCCCGCATCTGCTCGTTTTATATAATCTACCCGCATCTGCACATCTTAACATCATCTGACCGTCGCTCCGCCACATTCATCTTTATATTTTGCAAATAACTATAGTGAAAGTTCCGTGTTCACCGAAAAGGAAAAAACTACCCAGAAGCCAGGACTTGGAGATATCATCTGGATTCCTGTCCGTGATTCCCTTTCCCGTCTTCCTAAAGTTAGGATTTTTGTTTGCTGTAGTTTGTTCGGCCGCATACTTTTCTTTTCCTAATCTGTCATCATCGTGCAAACACATCTTTTATTTCCCCGCAAAAATTAACACAGATCAACGATTCGGTTAAATAATACCCACGCAAAATTATAATCGCCTCCCCAGTCCTTTTTTTTAATAGTTATTAAAAAAGGAAATAAAAAATATAAAAACTTATAAAAATATTCCTTATTCAAAGAGCAACAAAACATATCATGGAAAAAAAGTTGACATCTTTAGTTTGAATCCAGGATAGTGCGTGTTTTTTAAAAGAAATAAAACTTTGAAAGTTTTGGATCAATGTAACATTATATGTAATATCAATGTAGGGTAAAAGCTCAACCAACTTTCGGGTGTCTACAGGAGTGCCTCAAGGGTCAGTACTCGGACCACTTCTCTATCTCCTTTACACTAAAGATATAGAGAACATTATCAAAAAATGTGGATTCTGGTCGCACTGCTATGCAGATGATAGATAGATTTTTTTCACTTTTCTGAGAATCCTCGGCAGAGGAGAAAAGAATCCGACGAAGACAGGATTGGTACGCAAGTTACCTGAGCAAGGATATCATGGGCATTTATACAGTTCGATATTAATTTGAGCAAGAATATCAAACCAGCCAAAATATCAAACCGTATTGTAGGCTTTGCATGTTACTTTAATTAACGTCTGTCAAACTGACGAGCATGTCTCGAAACCGGCAGAGAACCGGTAAGTGATTATATGCAAACATTTACTAACATCTATTGAAATGTTCGACCATGAAGTTAGTGCTTTAAATATTAATAACATATTTTCAATATTGACGAAAATTCAAAACGTTTGATAAGAACAATACCTCCTTTAAGAAAATGCTATTCTTTAAGGGAATGTGAGATTAGAAAGTACCTACATATTCTAGGAAAAGAGAGATGAACGGAAAGTTATACAATCTTACAGAATACTAGGTGTAAAGTGTTATAAAGGTCTCCTAACACCTATTTTCTTGTTTCTTCTGCTGACTCTTCTCGTTGGCCGTTCCTAAATTTTTAAACGAATCCGGCTAAGAGACACAAATATAACACTACCCCAGGGAAAACTAGACAAAAAATAGAATTCGCAACAATATTTAAAGTCGCGTGCACAGAGTTTTTAACCAGGGTAGGTAGTGGTGAAAATAACGTACTATATTTTGTATGTAAATGATAAATCTTACTAGATGATTTCTTTCATACTTCACACAAGCGTTATGAATATTGTTGGCCTGGATGTTGAAATTACCTAAGCCACATTAAGTACCCAAATAAGTGCCATATTTTGTTCGGTCATTCTAAGCTGTTTTAAATAAAATACAATAGAGGCAATATACACGCTCTGTGTGTACCCTGTACACACCCAGCTAGCCAGTTAAAATCTTCGTAATATTTCAAAGCAGCTTGGCCACCACATACCGCACACCGCATCTGAGGACAAAGTCTTCTTAGTGAAGCCCACATACACGGAATAATTGCTCGTTGCTGAACGAGAAAAGCTCCCCGAAGGAGCTCTCTGTAATCTGGTATCCTTAGCATCTTTGTGCTGAAAGAAGGTAATCCAAAAGTTTATAGTATGCATTTCATTAGATTGTGAATAGAGGGAAGCCAATCGTTATATATTATATTACTGTGAGTTTACGTGTTTTTATCAAGCTTTTCTTTTGAAATAACTCTTATTTATGCGTACATTTTTCTATGGTAATAATACTGTTAACCACTTTATTCATATAATAAAAGAGCGGTATTGCCTTAAGGCAATTTCAACTAACCGATTCAAGTCGTTTGATTTGAGAAAAATACAAAGTAAATATGGACATGTTTTTTGAGAAAATAATTTTGGTTTTGTTCTAAAAATTATTAATAAAAAGGAGGCCCAAAAAATATAGCGGTTGAAAGAGCTCTCTCAGATAAACAGGCAAAGCCAGGTCACTAAAAATACCGAGAACAAGTGATAGAGCGTAAAAAAATATTTTTGCCTGATTGTGAGTCAGTGCGTGGCCATAGTGGCGAGCGTTAGGGTTTACGGCGCGGCGCGGACAAGGTGCACGGTGCCATTTACCACGCGGTTTGCGGGGTAGTCAAAACTGTTTGAAAAAACAACTTATGTTTTGATTTTTAAGGTGGGAATTGCATTTATTATTTGCCTTGCTTGTTATATGCAATGTGAAAAAGTAGATTTTACTGCTTTTATATAAGCCTTTATTTTATCTTTAAATGCTGGGATCGGGAAAGATATTTTATACTCGTAGTAGGCCGATCAAAAATTAACTTAATTCAGGAAATCCACTCAAAACCTAAGCTTATACCGGGGAGATAATTATGTATCCCTTGCATAATCTGATAGCAATTTGTCTTTTGATGGAGTCCAGTTTCCTATGGTTGAATTTATATTACTTAGCAATTTTTATACCATACAACACTTCTTGTTAGTAAATCTACATAAGAAGCACAAAACTTCGTATCACGCGCGTCAATAATAAAGTGGCTTGACTTCCCCACAAACGACGTGCTCAGACCTTGAATCGCGCGCGGCGCCCGCGCGCTGGCACCTGCTCCGTACCGCAAAAGGCTCGCCTCTGTGGCCACGCACTCAGTTTAGTTACGTGCGGTATTCGGCTATGAGATTTGGTGATCAACCAACCCTACCATTTAATTACAGATTCAATGCTGCGTCAATCCCTAGACTTTTATCATACAACTAGCATAAAATAAATTTGAATCATTTTTCGATATCTTTGCTTTACTTTTATTTATTTTAAAAACATTTTTCTTTTATAATCCTTTATTGTACCTACTTATCTCTGCTTTGCGTTTCACAAAAATGCTAACCTTTCTTTACCATACACAGTTTAGACAGTTTTACCACACGCTTCACTACCATGCATTAGCGTTCTTAAATATACCATCGAGAAATATTGAGTATTTTATTTATTGTACACAGTATTTTCTATATACAATGTTCCGCTGTGCGGTTTTCCTCAGCCTAGGCGGTAAATACGAAGATAAATAATAATATTATTAAGGCTTGTTTCTCCCCAGATGCACCCTAGGGGACTTTTATTTATTCAGAAGAATAGTGTGCTGCACAATTTCTAAAGTGTTATATCATATCGTCGCGCGTCGGCCTGAAAAAACCCTCCAAATGCATTATTTCGTATTTTGAGTGGAATCAATTTGAATCTTTGACGCAATAAAAGTCGAATTCCGTCTTTTTTATTCATATTTTGGTTTATAAAAAACATTTTTAATAAATTTTATTCAAAATAAACATTTACAGATCATTAAAAAAACGTAAATATATGAAATGGTGATCCACTTTTTAGAGATTTTTATCAGAACACAATTAAGAAGTGTGCTTAGAATTGTATGCTAATAAAGACTTCAAATGAAGCCTGGAAGAATGTATTTTTTTTATTATTGAAAATTTTTACATTAGCATTCCTTTGAACAAATATTGAATTCCCGCCAAACTGCAAAAGCAGATTTTTTTCAGGGATTTCTCTCTTTATAATTTTGATAACACAGTATAATAATTATTAGATAAAAATTGAAAAAATCTTAAATAAATCAATAAAATAAAAGGTATAGAAAATAAAATACAAGTAAATCAAGTCTTTTTTAATACCGAAATATATAAAAATTATAAACAAACACTTTTTTAAATTGTTTGGTTTCCCTTTTTTTAATATTTTTTTCGTTTATTTTACTGAAACTTAGAATTAAGAGAAAGATTCTTAAAACGAATTTTACTTTATTTTTATTTGTATCACTATTCTTTATTTCGTCTGGGAGTCTATATACTATGCGTGGGAGTATATACTCCCCGGTCCTCTCTCCATACGCATTTAGAGCTCTTTTTCTATGAAATTTCCTTTCACCTTTTGGCGCGTTTCATGCTAATGTGATATCGATTTAATTATTGTTTCTTAATCTCGAGTAACAATAAATAAATGTTTAAAAAAAGTATGTCAAATATATTCATTTTATAAATTTCGTAAAAGGCGATTTTGTCGAACAAATGAAAAAATGTCACTTAAGGATTTCAAGTGAATCAAAATGAGTGCAAAAAACCTTCCAGTAAGCACGCATGTATTGTAAATATTTAAAAAGTCTCTAAAATTATATGAATTTGAATTTGTTATTTAAAGAGAGGGGAAACATTTTTGAGAAGGGAATATCAAAGTCTGGACATTGAACCACCCAATGACAGATCATAGGCCCTGTAAATGTCTAGAATCCCATATTTTATTCTCAAAAATGTTTCCCGTCTCTGTTGCAATAAATTATACACTTACCACATTATTATCTCTGTTTAAATCACGTCTAAAGAAACTTCTCTTTTTTTTCCTTAATCTCTTCTTCTTTCCTCTTTCCTCTTTTTTCCCTTTTCCCATTGAATAGTGGTATTGATTTAAGGTAATTTATACAAAAATACATTTATTTCTATTTTTAAATATCTTAAGGTTTTTTTAATTTTATTTTCTATTGAGTATGTTTTAACTTGAATAATACAAATAAAACTGTAATTTTACTTAATGGTTGGAAGAAATTGCCATTTAGCAATAAGCCCGCCAATGTACAATTAACATTATGTATAAAAAGTTAAATAAATTAATAAATTTAGATCTAAATAACTTCCTAGGGAGGAAATCCAGCCGGTCATTAGAATTGTTTATTTTTGATCCGACTAACTGACACGTACACATGAAACCATAAAAGCTCCTTTAAATTATTTCAGTACATGAAATTACGAAAAAATATTTAGTAAATTGAATTCATGTTTTCCACGTGAATACGGTACTTTTAGTGGGTTTTTATCCATACTAACTTTAAACCAAAACTTCGGAGGATTTCGTGGGTATTATCAGTCGATAAAGCTCGAAAAATGACATAACTGCATTTTAAAATTGTTTTCTCAATTTTTGTCATTCAGAGGGTTTTATCAGTACACCGACGCTATCTTATATGTATTCGCACAGAGAAGGGGTATATTTCGCACATTTCGATTCCCGACATTATTTTTATCTTATTCGGAAGGAACTTGAATAATACTTCTCATACCAGTACTAGAACATGCCGGAGTTAAGAACTTCTATTCGACTTACGAGTATTTCATCCACTTTTCTGAAGAAATTTGTGAAATGGGACAGACATATTCTTTACAATTTCATAAGTGTACGTACTGACCTATTTTTTTTATCGATTGTACTGAAAAGTATTTATGATACGCAAACCATTGAGGAAGGTAAGTGTTTTATACAGTTTTTATTTGTTCATACACTGTCATTGCTACTATTTTTAAAATTTTTGTAATTTTTGAATAACGCAGCCTGCGACGTTACAAATTCAAATCAGCGAGTTTTATGTGAGTGACATTAACGTCCATCGTGTCGCAAATCAAATATGGAATTAATCTGTAGAACTTTTGATACGAACTCACTATTTAAATATCAAATCATAAATGATATGATTAAAAAATTAATAAAAAGTTCGTTTTTATTTGAATGAACGATATTTATAAGTAATTCAGTTTCGGGAATATTAAACCAGTACCTGGAAAAAGATAAGCTCGCTGAAAATTCTCCTGAAAATTGACTGAATAAACAGTATACAGTTTAATTTATGCGCAGCATGTTTTCACAACACGGCATCCTCTAGCTTCCCATAGTAGATAAAGGAACCGAGAAGTATCAACTAAGAGAATGGGCTGTGTTTGTTCTCAGAAATAGTAATTGCGGTACATAAGATTTACCCAGGCGGTATATAAAAAGAATAATTTAACAAAATTAAATCCCTAAAATTGTTATCTGTTTTTATTCTTGATCCAGTAGTTTCACCATATTTTATTTATTTATTCATATTTTTTGCTTACAAACTATAATTAATAATAAAAATAATGTGACCTCAATGTGACCTCCCGTGCCGAGGACACTTAACAATTTAGTTTTTTTTAATTACATTTGAGAATAAACAAAGAAGACTCACTTAAAAAACAAACATAATTAACAAATATTCAGCCAGTTTTAAAAACAAGGTATTTATGTACATCTATATTTTTTATATTACAAAACACACAATGAAAACAACAAAAACCTAACATAAGCCATACAGTTGTGGAGCAGTTAATTCAGCATTGGTATGGGCGAATGAGACAATCCATTTTACTTCTACCTAGCTCCACTATCCATTTTTTTATAGCCTTTTTAAACATTTTCTCATTACTAATTGCTTTAATTAGTGGAAGTAGGTTATAACCCTTTTCGTACCCATTGGTGCTTAGAGCACTATACTGTTATATAGAGTATAATTTAAAAATCGGGCCGCTGCACTATGGAAAATAAAGGTCGGTTTCGGATCAAAAGTGAACAACTCTTTTATGTTTTGAGATATATATATTTTTAAATACACGAATATAAAAAAGTATTAAAAACTTCAAGTTAAATAAATTTTGTTGCAATTTTTTTTATTTTCATACAGTAAAATACTAAAAATAATATTGAAAACATAAAAAATGGTGTTCATTTGATTATAATATATTTTTTTTTTTTTTAAATTTATTGCATAAAATGAGTAAACTACCTATATAGATATTTAGTAATAAATAATCTATATAAAACTAGTGAATAGAAAATGAAAACGGAGTGTTCTCTGTTTAGGATAGTCTCCATCTAACATGGGTCAAGATGGAGATTTTTTATCTTTTTAGCATAAGTAGTTCTATACTAATATACTTTATTATAAATGCCTAGCTAATCAAATGTATGAAATAAAAAATCGTTATCATACAAATATAAAGTATATTTATATGCAAAAAATAAATGTAACTGAAACAAAAATAATATATTATAGTACACAATAAAAAACAAATTTTAAGTAATGAAATACTTAAAAATGTAAATTATATGTTTACCAATTATATAAATATAATGTTTACAAATTAATTATTATAATTTCTATTGGTAATATTTTTAGTGTATATATATTTTAATATTATATTATTATCCTCCTTTATACTTTTCATCAATATTTTATTATTTTTAAAATATAAAACTTTTTTTTTTAGCTATAAATTACATCACAAAGAAAACAGGCTTAAGAGAAATAAAACTTTTTTTTGCGACCCCTTTGTGAATCTAACGCAGAAACCTAAAGAAAAAGAAAAATAATTTGGGGCCGCCAATATTGTTGTAATACCAAAGTCATCGCACCAATTATTAACACCAAAAATGCTACGTATCTCGATCATCTGTTACATGTAGGTAAGGTAATCAGTATAACGCTTCCCCGAGCTGGTTTCTGGACAGGCAGGTGAATTTTTTGCTTCATAGTTAAAAATTTAGTACACAAACAAAAATATATATAACGTATTTTTTCTGGATATTTGTGCAGTAAAGAAGCTCAAATACTAATAAACGAAGGTGAGTTTTAACCCTTATACGCAATAAATGGTGCGTAGGTCACTGCATTGGTAAAGCACGTGCAGTGTATGTCGATTATGTGTCAATTGATCAGAGTCTAGGGACAATGAAATATTACAGTTTGAACAGTCTCTGAAATTAATATTTAACGTCAACCCTGACAAGAATCGAACCCAATTTCTCAAGCATGGCAGGCAAAACATGTCAATTACTATACTATGAAGCGGATTTTTCTCCATTCAATTTCCCCTTTCAGGATTTTACTTGAGTGGCCATCAAGTCGAAAGTTTTTGACTAGGATTCAGGTTCTATTGCACACACGGAACTGTATTCTTCATCCGGATGAGATTTTATAAAAACATTTCACCTTTTTCTCAAAACTCACGGTATTTATAAAAACAACACTGCGAAAATGAGCTATAAAATGATGAGAACAAAATGCGAGCTTTGAACGACTACGAAGATATTTAAAATTTAAGAAAGATGGGAAACAGGAAGGATCGTAATTTTGTATTAAATTTATTTACTCGTGTCAGGTTAGGTTATGTTTTACTACTTTGTTTTTTTTTATGCTTGTATATTTTTTCTAATAAACAAAATTCAAATTACTTTTACACAATACTAAAAATACATTAAAATATCCGTACACATCTCTGGTTGAAGCTATTTAAATCAATATGGTCACCATATCAAATGATTTATTCAGAGTCTAGAAAATTCAAAGTAAATATTTTAGATACATTAATTCTAAGATGGGTATCTCTAGAGATCAAATAAAATATAAGGAAATACTTGAATCTCTAAAATTAGCTCAATTGCCCGAACGTTACACATCAACCGAACTTATGTCTTTATGTTTAATAACGATGATTGGTTATCTAGCTTTCATATATAAACTTAAAAAAACCTAAATTTTGTAAATGGGGTCTAGAATTCCAATCGTCTATACGCTTAGTAGCTGTAAGACGTGTTGTAATCTAGCTCCTATCTATTATAATTTTTGATTGACCTTAATTGAAAACGAGGAACTAGAATCCCAACCGTCCATGCGCTCTGTAGCTGCAAGACGTACTGGGATATTCATTAATTTTACAGCGCCCTTGGGGTGTTTTTTTACAAAAATGGCGCTATTTAAATTATCAAACTATATATATATATAATAAAACCAATATTTGGCACCGCTGATTTACTGAAGTTGATTTCGTTCTTGTACTGCCAATGTTGAGCAGGACAACTGCTATATTTTATTATCAAATATCTCGAACGGGAGTTCAATATAATTCACGTATTAATAGATTACTAAACACCGGCAATAAATATCGTATTGTCATACCTACCTTGATTTATTGTTGACATTACATTGTTTTCACTGCATTTTGTGGTTACCTACAGTATTGTATGAGACTCGTTACACATTATTCATTCAAATGTATCAACTTTTGTACAGTTGGTGCCATAAAAACGATATGCAATTAAACATTAAAAAGTGCTACTCTATCAGTTTTACTCGTAAAATTAACCCAATAATCTTTTACTACGCTCTTGGTGACAAAACATTAAGTAGGGTTAACATTACCGAGGATTTCAGGGTTTATTTTGACACAAAATTAAATTTTAAACATCATATAGATTACATAACTCGTAAGTCACTAAAGCTAATGGGGTTCCTTAAGAGAGTAACAAAACCGTTTAAAAAAACTGGAAACTTTTATATGTCTATATACGAGTTGGATTCGCAGTAATCTTGAATATGCCTCATGCGTATGGAGCCCGCAATATCAAAATCATTAAAATTCAATAGAATCTGTTCAAAAAAAGTTTTTAAAGTACCTTTTGCATAAGTTCCGAATTCCTAACCCACGTTCAAATTCAAATTACGAGCAACTTCTGACTCTTTTCGTTTCCATTCTCTGATAAAACGCCGCGTTGTTTTCGATATAGAATTTCTGTGTAAAATATTAAATTATAAAGTAGATACTAACCTCCTAAATAAAATACAAATAAATGCGGGATTGAGAACACTCAGACACCGGGAAATATTTAAACTGCCGTTGTTTTCAAATATTGCTACATATCACACACCTATGACCCGCATGTGTCGGAAATATAATATATACTGCCGAAACAATAAAATTGACTTTATTCATGATACTCTCTCAGCTTTTGCAAATTACCTCTAAGGAATAAATCTTATTCAATAAGTACACACCTACAACTTATTTTTTATTGCATTGTATCCTGTAGAAAAAAAATTAAAAAAAATATTAAAAAAATGTATTACATATTAATATATAAATCTATTTTGTGAATTTCTATATTTGAAAAAATATATGCATGTAAAATTGTATTGACGAATGCTTTAAAATTGTATGTTTTCTAGTATGTATCTTTATTTAATTACCTAATAAAATAAAAATTTTAAAAAATTGAAAAAAATATTAAAATTAAATGCTTATTTTCCGAATAAGGTTTTGAAATTTATCGTTCTTTTATAAAATACAATTATAACATGTCGTCTCTTAAATATTTACAAAAAGGTTTCGAAAGTAGGTGTAAACTATTTTTTTTTATGAAAATAAAACTTTGTTATCAGTGTTACACAATTTTATTCTTTTTACAAGAACACAACTATAGTTTCGGGAGAGCACTCCTCCCATCGACGGGTGATATAAAACTAATATAATAAACGCAGAATATTGTTCACAATGTCATCGAATCTAAACAAAAAATAAACAGATTAATCAGTGAAACTTAGGGCAGGGGGGTTTATTCTTATCTTATCTAATTTTTTTTGTTTAGATTCGATGACATTGTGAACAATATTCTGTGTTTATTATATTAGTTTTATATCACCCGTCGACGGGAGGAGTGCTCTCCCGAAACTATAGTTGTGTTCTTGTAAAATAATAAAATTGTGTAACACTGATAACAAAGTTTTATTTTCATAATAATTTATAATGAAGTGTTACGAAGTGAATGCCGATTCAATTAAAATTTTTTTTTTTTTTTTTAAGGTAATTAAACTTCTTACTAAGCTCTTTCCTGTACCCTTTTCAATATAGTTACAAGTTTTTTTTTAATATACTTCCGCACCCACACACACGCACCCTCTCACTTATTTGTTCATACACGCACATGCACTCACTCCCTCATTCATACACACATTCATATACACACACTTGAATACAAACGTCAGACACATACAATTCCGTAAACCCTTTTCTTATATATAATTAGATTAACAGTTATTTTTTTTAATTGGCTCTGGTGTTGTCAATATATCTCTACTTACTTTTTTATGTAATAGCTGTAAAAATTTCCAATCAAATAAAATAAATAAATATGCCTCATATTTTGATGTATTTAATTTATCTCTGCCTAACTTCAAAAACAAAGTATCAAATAATATATTCTTGGTAAAAAGAGGAAATCAGCTTCAATAGATCGAATTACAATAGTTTTGTTTGATGTAGTTAGTTATTGTATTGATGATTATTTGGTATAAAACATCTGGGTTTATTACAATATTAGAGTTTGTCCAAATGTTCGTTGATAAAATACTGGGTTTCACCCTGTAAATGCCTAGACTTTCATATTACCTTATTTAAGGTATTCTCCATCCCTGTTGTAATTTGTTAATCTTAATGACTCCCGAAGGGTGAAATTTAGTATTTTGTCTTCTAACCTTTGGACCAACTCAAATATTGCAATGAAACCAACTGGTCTAAGAAGAAGTTTAAACATTGGAAAATTGTTTTCAGGCGTTGCCTAGGGTGTAAAATAATTCAGTCAGATGAACCTCTTCACAACAGCAAAAGTTTCAGCTCTTTAACTTCACTAAAATCAAAAAATGCAAGAATTGAAGAAATATGGATGTTCAAACATAGGCAAAATGGTGAATGTTACACAGTGTGTAAACTGGCTACTTTAATCAGCCAATTTTTATTATTATTATGGATAACTTATATAGCGCCATTTTCGTAATAAAATACCTCAAGGGCGCTTTACTTGGTGATTCTATTATTAAGTTAATTTAATTGGCAGGTCATAAGCCATGTAAATGCCTAGACTTCCATATTCCCTTATTTAAGGTATTCTCCATCCCTGTTGTAATTTGTTAATCTAGGTTTATGTCTGTGTAATATGCGTATACATATATTCAGGTCTCAGTAACATAAATTTAGTTGTTTAAAATTAAGACGTTTAATTTTTATTTTTATGTAATGAAAAATGAAATATTTGAAAAAAATTACTAATTCCAAATCATGCGAAAGTTTAAAAATCTATTTTCGTAGAGTAATTTTTATAATTTTATCGTTTTGGAAAGAGGCAAAATGTGTATTAATGAAGCTGATTCCCGCTCCCGGATTATGTGAAGGAGGGTGTTTATAAACAATAATATTTATGTAACAACGCCCGGTAATTACAATATCAGAAAATTTGGTGTGAGTATAGAAAATTAGGCACCGAATTAAATGGGACTTTCAATTTTATTACCATAAAGGTTAAAGCAAATTTTCTCGCGTTAAAATAGGGTTGCGACAAAAATCTTAATGTTTATTGTTCACTTTGGATTCGAAGCTTAATTAAATACAAAAATAAATAGTTACTTATTTATTTTATTTCAACAATTTGTGATTTTATAATAAAAAGCACTTCACGGCAAAGCACGGCAGTGCAATGCCGCGTTCCTAAATTCTAATGAATAAATAAATAAAAAAAGTTAATCGACGGCCTTCCATAACGGCGGGAGCCCGCAGGTGTTAAGAAGAAGCAAAAGGCTCTCCTGTATGAGTCCAAGCCAGGCCCACCACTCACCACCGCACCTTCAAGACGCTTGTTATAGGAAGCTCTTGCGTTAGCAATAAAATCAAACCACCTCTCCTCAAGATCTTTTATTAAAAATAAAAGTTAGGTGTTTCAGGATTCGCACCCATATATGAGTACTGGTATTATACAAGAGTCGAATAGACAGCATTTCGTTTTGACAGAGTACTTTATTTATTTATTATTTCACGTTTTACATAAAGCTTTTAAAAAAATATGAATACCTCACTGGCCACAACCCGGGTCGAGGCATTTATTTACATGATTTAATATATTATACTTATAGTGTCCAAAAAATGTACAAAAAATAAATCATTTTCACATTTAAATCCACACAGATATAGACACAAATATAATAGTAAGAGAGAAAAAATAAATAAAAGAGAAAGAAAAAGAAAACAACACTATATTATTAGTACAGCTCACACATTTAACTACTGTGCAGACATTAGGTCAAGTAACAAGCCACTGTCAGCTCCCGGTGGCCCAACAGCCGCACAAATGCCAAATATACGAGTATATGACATATATTCATAGAGACACTGTGTGGATACAAATACAAAACACGAAATGCAAAAATAATTATATATTAACTAGTTTACTGCTTAGGTGGGGTGACCATCTCAAGACAGTTCTCGGGACCCAAATCACGTTGCCATTTTTTTACAAATTGTTTAAATTGCTCAAGATTTTTATCTGCTTTTATAGCAAATGGTATATTGTTGTATATTCTTAGTATAGACAAGGATTTCAGATAGCACGTATTGTGTTAAAAGTTGCTTCAGTAATTACTAGGCGGGATGTAAGATCTTGGTGTGTGTGCTACCGTCCTCAGTTATATGAACTCCTTAATATTTAAAGCTTCAAATTTCTTGGTCCTCCTTTTAGTAATGATAAGGCAATCAGGGCCAAGACAAGGTTTGTAGCATCGTCTGCTGACAATTTCCTGAAGATCTCCAATAGATTTTTCATAAAGAATTGCATCGTCGGCGTACTTCAAGCCGTAAAACTTTAAGAAAAAGCACATTTTTTATACCTCAGTCAGATAAAATTCAACAAAATAAATAAATAAAATCAATAAAATAGCTAGAACGGTACGAAGACGCAGCCTTGTCTTACTCCCGCTGAGACTAATCTCTCGAAGAGTTGCCGATTCTTACACGTCAATTATTGCTGTCTTCGTGAAGCGAATTTATTACAGCCATGATCTTGAAAAGAATTCTGTACCCATCGACAATTTTACAGAGAGATGTTCTAGCTGACTATCAAATACTTAATGGTGGTCAATGAAGCAACACGTAAACCCTGAGTTCATTCCATTGACAGCCTGGAACTCCTACCCGAGTTGGAGATGGACAGAAGAAACGAGATCGATGTGCCAAGATGTACTTATTACATGGCGAATAAATATGCGAAACTGTATTGCGAAGCGCGAGGGTAACGGCGATGAGGAGTTTAACTGACGGGGCTGAATGATTAGGCTAACTGATGTTACCACGCCCTGTGGCATAAGCCGCGTTCCTTTATCCTCCATGTCTAAATGGGGAGAACAAATTAAATGTACTCCTGGACGTTGATCTTATGTGGATGGATTTATTATGTGCAATACTGTTGATCTTGTAGAATTTAATGTATTGTATTAAAAAAAACGCTGAGTTTCTTCTAGCAGTCGTTGCTTAAGTTTAATCATTTAGTACATGTGTATGTCATCGATCAATAGACTATTACCCCCCAGCTCTGTTGGATAAAACACCTGATATTATGGTCTGCACACGTCTTACCAGGAATAAAATCAGGTTGGTTGACTTTCAGAATCTGCAGCACAGAAGCTATTATTTTGGCTAAGATTATGGGTGCAAGAATCTTTCTTGGAACGCTCAGCGGAGTTATTCCGCGGCAATTTTTACATTTTTAATAATCACCTTTCTTGTGAATAAATCACATAAAATAAGATCTTAATGTTTTGTAACAGAGGGATAACATTTTTGAAAAGGAAATATGGAAGTCTAGGTATTCACAGGGCTTATGACCCGTCATTGGCTGGTTTGAGTAGTCATTTTGCCGGTCCACAACCAATTGATTTCACAAAAAGCAACTTAATTAGAATTCATGTGGAGTTCTTTTCATGATATGAATTTATTTGACTATTTGCTTGAGGGTTAAAGTTAAACAGTAAGTAAAAAAATATAAAAAATTAAGAACAGACGTGATTTTTTTCTGTTACAAATTTTGATTATTGTGTATTTATATATCTTATGACACTTTTTAAATTTATTTGAAGTAACGAAAGAATTCCAATCACCTAAAACTCGTACGTGTCATTAAATCAAACACAGGTAACAAAATTGCCCAATTTAAGGTTTTAATTAGCTTAAAATCATTTATTACAAAATTATAACCACCGGTTTTGGAAAACAAATAATGTTTATTTGTCAATGCAAAGATAATACACACAGAAAGTAAAATGAAAATATTTTATAAAGTTACTTAGAAGTGTCACATTAAATAAGTGAGGATATTGCAATGTTGTACATTGTCAAATATTTGATTTTGCTTACGAAAACATACATAAAATAAATACTCACTCCGAACCAAATACAACCCCTTGACTGTAAAACCTTTTTTTATTTTCTCGCATTCAATTTGAAATTAAAACAGTTATGCCCCATCTGCAAACAATAAATTGTAATTATTTTGATTCAAACAGAAGTATAATTAAAAGTCATTTACTCGTATATTTCAAAGGCAGAACAAACGGTTTTCATTGTGAAAATATCTAATAAATTTTTAAAAAATCATAAAAAGTAGCAGTTGTGGTAAAGAGAACGCTCAAAGAATTTTCCTCTGTATATTTTTTACAAAAGTTTTTTTTACTGGTTTTGAAGATTAAGAATTTTCATATTACGGTTTATTAATAACTCGTTTTAAATCGCAAGTCTTTTTGATTTTTTAAAAATAGAGCAGACTTATTTAAGATGATGATGACGTTGATGACGTTCAAACGATCATGGCAGTAAAAAAGATGAAAACCCGCATGAATGATTAAAACTTGAAGGATAAGGATAAAGTATATCAAATAAGCGAATAAAATAAACTTGCATGAGTTACGATTAAATTGCTTGCTTTCCGGAACAAAATGTATATTATTATTATTATTATTTTAAAAATATTTGCAAATTAGTCTTAAATTAAAGTCCTGCTGAGTTGTATACATACAACTCGTCAGCAGGTTCTTACAAATTGTTCATACTTAACCTACATTAATAATTATTTTATTAAAAAAAAATAATATACCATACCACATTTTATTACATTATTAAAAATTAAAAACTATCATTAATAAATGGTCTTCCAATAGCGATGATACAATTTTAAATGGCTATAATGGCAACCCTGCATTTTATTTTTTATCATTCCTTATGTCATTTGTGTTCAGTAAAGTATGCCATTTAATCATAAAAAAATACACGCTTCAACAACGTTTCAAAATTATTAAATTGTTTTATCAAAATCAGTGCTCATATGCGAGTACTGAAAAAAATTTAAAAATAGTTCATGGACGACATTATTCAGTTAATCGACCCACTATTCGTCGTACTGTAGACAAATTTGAAAATGAATTTTCTTTACGCGATACAAGAGTACCAGTACGACAATGAAATGCACGTACACAAGAGAATATTGATGCAGTAGCAGCAAGCAATTTATCAATTGAACGTCGTCCTCAAGAATTAAATCTTTCTCGAACAACAACATGGAGAACTTTAAGAAAATATTTGAGTGTACACCCTTTTAAAATTCAATTGGTTCAAGAATTAAAGCCAGCAGACCACCACCGACGTCGTTTATTTGCTGATTTTGCTTTAGAACAAATCAACGCAGATCAATTTTTACCGTTAATTGATGTTAAGTGATGAAGCTCGTTTTTTGGACAAACAGAATTACAGAATTCGGAGAAACGTGTTATCGGTGAAATAACACCAAATTTATGGGAAAAAGTGATGGAAAATTGGGTTGACATGAACGATATTATTTTTCATACTTAATGGCATAATGTAACCTTTCCAATAAAATTTAAAAAATGTGTCTCAATGAATAATTTATATGTTTTTTTAATTTTTAAATTGTATCACTCTTAATGAAAGGCCCTATACAAAAAACCTTTTTCTATTAATCATAATTTAAGCATACATCTCACTCCTGTTTTTAATATAAAATAACTATTATTACGTTTTCTCTATCCAGGCGGATGAAGAATACAGTTATATGTGTGAAATAGAACCTGAACCCTAGACAAGTGTTTTCGACACGACGCGACGGCTGTTCTCTGGTGAAAATCTTGGAAAAAGAAATAGAGCGGAAAAACGTCCGCCTCGTAGTGTAGTGGTTGGCGCGTTCGCCTACCATTTTTGACGTCTCAGGTTCGATTTCCAGGAATGTTGACTTAAAATATTCATAAAATTTGTATTGGAAGAACTAACTTTGTGGTTATTCATTATCATCACTTTTTTTTCTACCGACCGGTTTCACAGCTACGCAAACTTCTTTTTAAAAGTACAATTAACAAATGAATTCCATTCTACTTTATTTCAACAGTTATTACTAAATATTACATATGCACGTCAGGTTTAAAGATTGTGTCCATCTCCCTTCACACTTTGCATATTTACAAGAACAACATGACAAACAGACTTGACTTATTAGTTCCATATTTTATGATGTAATATTTAGTAATCACTGTTAAAATAAATGAGAATAGAATTCATTAGTTACTGACGTCCCGATAAAGAAGCTTTTGTAGCTTTGAAACCGGTCGGTAGAAAATAAAATTTCTTAAAAACAGTTATTTTTATTTTTTTACTCACATATTTTTGACTTAAAACATTAAATTTGTTAAAACTTAACGGTAGAAGAAAAATTATAGACCTTTTAAATTTATTCAAAATTGTAAATTCAAAATGGGATTGCCCTGAACTGTTTTTTCCCATCAACTTCAGGGTGCCTGGAAGAATTTCTAGACAAGTGCCACCGTTTTGTAACAACAATTCATGGACAGTGTAGACTTGTAATCAAAAAATTAAAAAATATTGCAATGTCTGAGGGAGAATAAAGATGCTTATTAAAATGATGAAGAAAATTTGAGATTTAAATAAAAAAAAATACAGAGAAACAAAATGTTAAATGAAAATCCCAGAATAATTTTGGTGTTTAAATGCAGTGAGTTAATCACTATTAAATATCTCTGATTATTTATTTTCTTACGTTTTACCTATTGACAACTCGCTGACTACTGCAATAACCAGGTCGACTAAAATAACAACACCCCACTTCAGTCATCTTCTTGTAAACAGCTTTAACATAATTTAATAAGTGAGTTAATCACTATTAAATATCTCTGATTATTTATTTTCTTACGTTTTACCTATTGACAACTCGCTGACTACTGCAATAACCAGGTCGACTAAAATAACAACACCCCACTTCAGTCATCTTCTTGTAAACAGCTTTAACATAATTTAATAGGGTCGGATTATCTAGTTGCTAGATGAACAGAGACCTGAGTGAACCCAATCTATGGACGTCCCTGTCATCTTCTCGGCCTAAGTTATACAACAACTTACTAAACTCCATCCCTTATCCTTCTCTTACTGGAGTCCTACCCCCTCTAAAAGTTGCGAGTTTGCAGATTACGGAGCTCCGTCAACTTGACTTCACGATATTCAGATCTACCTAAATTCACTTCATTTGCACACATTAATCAGAAATCTATAAAATATGATTGATTTTCTGAACAAGGAAATTAAGGGGAGAAATGAATCCTACGTAAAGAATATACTAAACTTAAACTAAAACTAGACGCTAGAGGCTTTAAACATAAATAATATTTCTTATATAATTTTACTATTAGAAAATGTATAAACATAGTAGATTAAGGAACATTTGAAAAATAAATCATTTAAAAATAGCTCATTACTCAATTGTACAATTTTCGTTCCAATGTGTCAATTGTACAATTTTCGTTCCAATGTGGTATTGTTGGATAGGGTTGTGCATATGCCAATATATTAAACCTTCTTAAAATAGTACAAAAAATTATTTTTAAAGTAATTTTAAAGAAACTCTTAACATTCAATCCGGAAATTCTATATAAAATATATAAAGTTCGTACAGTAGACACTATAGTAAAATAAATTCCAGTTTGCAAATATATAAAGAAGAAAAATAAAAGAATTGGAGAAGAATGATTCACTCAGATACCAAAATAATATTGAAATCTCTAAATTCCACACAACTCATGGTCAAAATAGCTTTGCCTTCAAAGGTGTCAAAAATTACAATTATCTCCCCGTTTAACTAAAAACTATTAAAATTATTATATCAATAAATACATTCAAAGTAAATAAAAATATTTTTTTTGAAAAATTGTGGAAACTGCATTTAATTTTGATAAGTATTTTTATGAACATTAACATTACATTTAAGTTTAATTATTATTTTTTGTTTTTCCTATTAAAGCCATTGAATTATTTTTTTTATCATGTACTTATATATTCCAAATTATATAAATTCTAATGAATACATAAGTTCGAATGAATAAATAACCTATGTATTTAAGAAAAATGTTTGCAATTGGTTGCTGTACATCGATAGGGACGAGGTTGTCAACTTTTTTTAAAGTTCGAGATTAGCAATTAGAAAAAAATTACAAATCTCCTTTCCTTCCATACTTTTACTTTTATTTGCTTTTTGAAATTTTTTTGTTTTTTCATTACGTATTTTTGTATTATTTAATTAAGTACGTACTATTATTTGGCATATTATTTATAACTCCTATTTCTTATATTTTTTATTATAGTATTGAGTGAGTTTCTAGAAAACATATCTCACATTTCAATTATTTTTTTATATATACATTCTTTTTCTGTTGATTTCAATGATACTCTTACTTTGTTTTTTTTAATACTACTATCTTTTACTATTATTTTGCTGATTTTAATGATACCATTATTTTGTATATTTCATTATGTGTGAATCTTAATTTGTATATTTTTCATTTTAAAACGTTATTTCTGATAAATTTTTTTACATTGTATTATTTGAAACTTTATTATTTTTTACTTTTACCTTCTTTTTTCAAGATTATGATTCATGGAAATAAAAAAAAACAAATAAAAATAAAATAAACTATAACAGTGTAAGTTACTCTCCGAGCACAAGAGTTATTCTCTTTTTTTTGGAGAGTTTCAGTTATAACATTTGCTAGATGTATAAAAGTTTGTTAGAATAAAAAAAACATTTACCATTTATGAAATACACTGATAAAAAAAAAACTAAAATAAACTAGGAAAATCACAAAAATACTGATTCAAATATATTTTTTTATTTAAAAGGTAATTTAAATCGCAATATTCCATTGTTCCTGGACAGGCACCCCATGTGTAGGACTTATTACCTTACCTTCATACAGATGATCAAAATACACTGTATTTGGTTTACAAATGTAGTGCTCCATGCGCCACGCAGCGCGAAAAGGGATTTGATAATGTTTTTTTCAGTGGAAAAATGAACTGCGAAACAACGTTTTGAGTAGATATTAAAATCTTTGTAGGTGGTCCAATTCTTCTAATTCGATGTTGTGAAGAACCAAACTATTAAAGACATATTTCACGAAGTAGGGGTGATAAGGTTGGCTAGGGTGTATACCGCAGATGCCTCCTGAGAGCCTTAACCACGTTTGCCTACTTTACTAGGTATCAGGTTTTCGACGCCCTGGATGATCACAGTTAAAAAAATCTAAAAAGCTACAGCCTCTTCAATTTTTTGAAAATAATTTTGTTTCATCAATTTATCTGAGAGAGTTTCTTCAACCTTTATCACAACATGGGCTATCTCTACGTTCCATAAACAAGACAACCCTTTAAATACACATTCACGGCCCTATTTTTTTGCCTCTTCTTTCACAGTAGAAGCTGATCGATTGTGGAATAATCTACTCACAAATGTCAGAGACGCCTCTTCTTTATTTATATTTAAATCCATATTAAAATGTCACCATCTAAATATTTAAGTATTTCATTTATCCTCCTTACCTTTTTTTCCCCTTCCTTTCTTCATAGCATAGTGTAGATTTTTATTCAATTTTCGTTTCCGTAAAAAATATCTTTAATTTCATAGTAAAATTTACAAGGTTCTTTATTAATAAACTAAGAATGTGTCCATATACTTACTACATATTTTCTCAATCTGAACGGTTTGAAAAATTGTCCTAAGAAAATGTGCACGCCCTTGTTTGCATATGTAGATAAAAATAATAAAAAAATCGTCAGCAGTTCATGGCAGAACTATTGAATGTGGACCGCTATTTGGGAAAAGCACATGAGTTGGTGGCATTTGACTGACACGCCTAAAGACTGTTCATGGAGACAATATTCTCCAGCTAAAGAGCGGATATGGAAGAATGATACTTGATATTAAAAACTAATTATCATTTTCTCATAATTTGCACTCAACGGTGCATAAAACACCACATCAGTAAACCAGCTGCAGCTAATTTATATTTATATGAAGGTAAAATGATCAACCTTTGGCTTCAGGTGCCAGTTTAAGAACTATGAACTGCGGTATTGTATGAACTCATTTTACAATATATTTCAACTAATAGTTTCAAATCAATAATACATCAGTGTAGTATTCGTTTCATGGTCTAGTAGTCTGGGTGTTTGTATAATACACAAGAGGTCTCAGGTTTGATTCTCCATTCGATTTACCCTTTGTTCTCTAAACAATGATTTTGTAGAGTTTTTAAACTTTTTCTTTTTGAATTTTATAATTTAAAGCTTGAAATGGATCACGCATTTTTCCTTATTTTTAAAACAATTTCTCTACATAAAAAAAAGTAGGTACAAAGTTTTACTGTCAGGGAATAGAAAAAAAAGTAGTAATTTTTAAAATACAAAATTAGAAAAAACCTGCATTATAATTAAACATTTTTTTGATGGAACTTTCTTGCCATCATAAATAATTAGAATATTAAGATTTGTAAGGAAGTAATAATTTTACACATCCAAACGGGTGACAGGTCTATGCAAAACTGATCCCCAGGAGTCATTTTTTAGAACTAATTACTTCAAAATAGCCTTAACTATTAAAAAATGACAAAATTTGTACTGACAGTAATTAATTACATCAATTCACGTATAAGTAAGATAAGTTATTTTACACCTGGAAAAATTTGTATCATCAAGGAGTAAAGGGTGAATACAAAATATTAAAATGGTGTTTTACACAAAACATTTCATAGTCTCGGAACTAGCACCTTGAACGTAAGATACATCATCTTACCTTGACGTAGCTATGAAGTGCCTTTTGCACTATTAGACGCAAATAACTGAATGATGATGGGGATTTTAGGTACCTATAGTTTTATACATATTTGATAATTCTTTCATTTCTATTAAGATATTTTATGTAAATTTTACAGGGAATCAAACCCGAAATCTTCTGTTTGGTAGGCTGAAGCGCTAACTAAACCACGTGGTAAAAAACACATTTAAGTTCGTTAACTTTAAACGAACAACGGGTTAAAGTTGATAATTGAAAAAAAATGTTTAAAGGACGCAAAAGGGTAGACCCTTGTAGGCCATGTTATATGATTTGGGTCCCGTGCGGTTAGCCGTGAGTCGATAGGAAGCAAAGTAAATTTATTTTCTTGAAGACCAAAAAACATCGTAAACCCTCTGGAGGGGCGGTTATTTGATCCAAATATAATTTACCCGTATCACTATCAACCCTTAAACATCGCGACACATAGTAAACGAAAAGTGAAGACCTGCGTATCACATTTTAAGGGTTGTTTTCAAAAAAGAAAATGTATTCTTTATTCTTTTATTTATTTTATAAAAAGTGTTTTTTAAATATCGCACCAAACACTTATTGAATAAAGCTCATTAAGCACTTATAATTTTTGTCTGGTTAAAAAGCTGAAACATTCATTGTTGTGTCTTACATGAATAGGACGCAAAATAATCAGTCTTACGTTTCAGGTACCAGTCCAGAGACTATAAAATATTCTAGTGTAAAAAGACCCTTTGAAATAAATATTTCATTTCAACTTTCTCAGGAAATGAACCCGGAAACTCAAGCATGGTAGATGAATACGCCTACTAAACTACGAGGTTGATTTTTCTTAACTTGATTTCCTTTATTTAATTTTTAACTGAAAGTAGCCATCGAGTCAAAAACACAGATCCAGGAGTCTGGTTCTATTTTTCAAATACTTAACCGCATTATTCATGCTTTCAGAAATATACTAATATTACAAATGTTACTGCCATTAAGTTTAATCATCCACTCAATTAGGCTGTTCACATGAATATTTTTTATTTATTCAAATTTATAAACGAAAATAATCAAATGTAGATCGCGCCAAACTGAAAATGTTCAAAAGTTTATTGACGCGTTTCTAATAAAAGAAAAAATAACAGGAAGTTATAATAAAAAATAAAAAATAAAAACAAAATTATGAATAGTAAAAATTTAAAAAATAATACTGCGAATTTAAAAAAAGTAGAAACATAGTTGATCTTTACACTTTTAAATTTTAATTTTCGTTTTTTTTTTTTCGAAATGGCGGGATTCAATTGATTGGCTAACGGACGCTTAGCCAAAATGTTAAAGGAAAGTGTAACAAAAGAGCTGAATGTCGCTTATATTTTTTAATTTTTATGTTAAAATTTAAAAACAGTTTTATCTTTCTTAACAGCTAAAACAGTTTTACAAAAAACAAAACTGTTATTTTAAAACAGGTTTTTTTTAGAAGTAGCTTAAAGTGTTACTTTAAAAAAAATATACAGGATATTATTGTTTCTCAAAATAAAAGTTTAAAGGTGCGCGAAGAAAACCGTGCAGTCTGGATATGTGAAACTGTTAAATAAAAAAAAAAATTTTTCGAGTAGCGTGGCAAAACCATAGCCATCTACCCCATAAAAAAAACAATGGAAAATAAGCCAGGATTTGTGAAATGTGAAACAGTTTTGTACTAGATTTTTAGCCCACGCTGCTCTAAGCAATTACTTAGAATCAGTTAATTGAGCATATTTGTTATTCTATATAAATCTGTGGTTCTAATATATTTATTAAAATGAAATGTAACTTTTAGTGCTTTATTTATTGCTCTTTGTATTGATTCTTGCATTTATTTACTACATTGCGACCATATTATTAATCCATATACAAAGAGCGGAAGTATGAAAGCATTGTATATCATTAATTTTGTACTTTTATCAAAGACTTCTGTTCTTCTCATTATTCCAATAATTGGACCCAGTTTTTTATAATTGCTTTGATATGTATTGTCCACGCTAATTTGTCGTCCATTTTTAAACCAAAGTACTTTACATTTTCTATTTGTTTACTTTGCTCATCTTTAATTATTAGGTTAGGTTTCATTGGGCGTTTGGTTTTTTGTTTTATATTCATATATTTAGTCTTATTTAAATTTATATTTAACAAGTTATTATCTAATTAGTACATACATTTATTCTTATCCTCATTGATGTTGTTTTGCAGTTAGGTTTCATTATCACCACTCTTTATCAATAGAGCAGAATATATCACCACTGTATACACTTTTGTAAGCCAATTGATCAAACGATATTTGTATCAACATCTTGATTTGATGAATGAAACAATCAATTTCATAATCAAACTATGAATTTCTTAATTGGGTGATTAGATTTCTGCTTTCAATGGTCAGCGTTCAGTCCCTTGTTAATCTATCAGCCGTATTAGCGACGGAGACTGCAGAATTGTCTATCAATGTAATTGGAATACCTTTTGTCAAGTCTTGATCTAGTTCACACGAGATCTTCACATAAATTACATACAAGGGTATTAACATAAATTGCCAGTAATACATGGAATGTCCGTATCTAGGGGAATGAAGAACCCGGACATAATAATAATAATTATGGATAACTTATATAGCGCCATTTTCGTAATATAATACCTCAAGGGCGCTTTACAAAATGATTATATAAAGATATTAATTTAATTTAAACTTTTTAATTTAAGGAAAATAATGTACTTTTTCATATTACTTTTTTACCACATGCTAAGAATTTGTTCAAATGATTTAGAGAACAAGTGGGTTTTAAGTTTTTTCCGAAACATCACTTCACTCTCACAGTTTCAGATTTCTGCTGGGAGAGCATTCCATGCCGTAGGGCCTGCGACCGCAAATGCACGTTCGCCGAATTTAATGCGCTGTTTGCGTAGAGGTACAATAACTTTTCATTTCGACGTAGATGTAGCTGATATAAGCGTAAGACGTCTGTCAGCTAGTTCGTCTGGAATGCAGAGTTCCCTTAGATATTCTGGAGCAGAGTTGTGCAGTGACTTATACATAAGCCAACAGAGTTTGTATTCCAGCCTCTGTGGAAAACGTAGCCAGTGCAATTCCCGAAGTAGACACATATTACTTATCCATAACTAAACACATAAAACAGTTAACAATGTATTTCAGGTTGACATCGCATTGTAACCAATGAAATTAAATACTCACTTCACTAGCGCGTATAAAATGGCATTTTAATTCGTGGTAAATACCTTATTTTTATAAATTTTATATTTGAAGCACTTAGTTTGTGTTTTTTTTTTATAAAAAATAAATATTAGCGTTCTTATAATTAACCAAAATATTTTAATTTTGGTGGCCATTTTTAACGAGCTGTAAATAACTCACTATTGAAATGGAAATCAAGTTGGGGTAGAGTGGGGTTCAAATCTCGGACCTCTGATTCGTGAGTCCGCAACATTAGCCACGGGACCACAACCCGTTTTATTATCCACTATGATAAAATAAATTAAACAACTTTGTTTTTAACCACTCATTTTTTATTGTTTCAAAGCTAAACAAGCTAATTTCTCGAGGTTGACTTAACTTAAGAATTAAAGTCTTTTTGTCTTTTTGTCTTTAAAGGACGGTAATGTGAGATAGATACTTTCGAAACTATACAATAGTGGACGCAAATAAATATTGTTTATTTGGTTATTTACTTTTTTTTATATTATTAATCGCATTTTTTAGTTTCTAAGATTTCGAAGTTGTCAAATTTAAATATTTTATTTTCAACACGAAGAACTTTTAATCCAGTCTCTTTATTAAAGTGATGGTTATTTTCTATCAGATGGTTTATGAATTCGGATTTATTTTTATTTTTTAGGCACTTTAAGTGTTTTTTTACTCTAATATAAAAGTTTCTTTTGGTTCAGTTTAGTTGAATTGAGTATCATAATATAATTGATATATGCCAGATTTATTATACATATGGACTTTGTCTCTGTCATTTTTTAACTATGTTCCCACATTATTAGCTATGTAGAATGCAGGTTAAATGTTTGATAGTAGGGAATAAGACAATAATTTGGAAAAATTATGATTTATAAAAAGAATCCGCCTCCATTGTTTAGGTGGATTTGTTTTATTTATTATGGGAGTAGAATATAAATATTTATTTTGCTCTTTGCGTTTGATTTAATATTTTATCAATAAAGTTAACATTATTTATTAATAAGAATCTGTTTTATTGTGTTCAGTACAAAAAATAGCATTATTTAGGGGAACGTTAATTGACATATATATTAATTTTAAAGTCATACCCTTACAAATATTCTTAAATAATGGAAGGTTTTTCCCCAATATTACCAAAATATTCCTCTTATATACTCAGTATATCCAAATTGAATTTTAATTACTATACTTATTTTGGCTTGTATAGAAGTCCATTACAAGTCCAACAGCAATTATTTTAAGTAAATAAGGAAACTTTGTAAATATTAAAGTTAGTTCGTTTGAAAATGTCCTAACAAGACAAAACGCGTCACAATATACCCTTTGTATATTTTATAAAAAATAAAGTAGAATTATAATCCAATAAACTTGTTTTGTTTTGGATACATTACGCAATTAAGTATGGAATTCTACCAATTGTCTGCATCCACAATAAGTAAGCTTTTTTTTATCCGATTTCCCGTAGCACTGAGCTTCCTCACTTGAGTGCCAATACAGTACTTTATGTATCTGAGTCAAGTGACTTTATATTGTTCCAGCTTTGTTTCTTCGCCACTCGACCAAATCTCCGGTCCGCATTCATTATGCATGGCGTGCCACTCTTAGTTTGTTCTAGTAGACGCCACCACTTACCGCTGGCGCTGTTCACTTTAACTAACTTAATGGATGTTTGTGTTACTTTAGAGACATTAAGAACGTGTTTACACACATTCCAAATGTTTTGGTTTCCCTGACAGTGTTATGCCGCGAAATAAAAGAAAAAAGATGCCGGGATACATTCTGTAGTCTAAATTATTACAGGTAGCGCAACTGAGGATATATTTTAAAACATGTTATGAAATATTTGTATTTAACCATTTACCGAATTTTTTATGACTACCGGTTTTGAGACGTACCTGTCTCTTCACCAGGACACCAAGTAAACCAACATGCAAAACCCACTATTCACCTTTATCATAGTTGTTGCACAAAAATATAAAAATACCCTAGAATTTTCTATACCATAGAATTACGCATACAACGGAACATTTCTTGGAAAGTTAAGGCTGTAGTCTGGTAAAACGAAAGCAAAATAAGGAAATTTTGACAATATTTTGAGTTTGTCCAAATTTTTGTAGACAAGCGCTGGATTCAACTCCCTGGGGAGCTGTTTTTATTAACACATTATAATAGAGATAAAGAACATTTAAGAAAAGGTAAAAAATAAGTCCAGGCATCTACACGGCCTTTGACCTGTCAAAGGCTGGTTTAAGTGGCCACCTTTCACACTGTGTAACATTCACCATTCTGCCTGGACTTTTATATTACCTTATCTTAAATGCTCTTCATCTCTGTTGTAAAATGTTAATATAAACAGCTTCCCAGGGAGTTAAATCCAGTCCTTGTTTTCATAAATTTGGACAAACTCAAAATATTGTTGATAAATCCACCTGGTCCATGAAGAAGTATAGGAATTTAAAAAATAACATTTTCAGGCGTTGCCTAGTATGCAAGTGAAATAATTCAATTTGACGAATCTTACCCGCATAAATAAAGGTTTCAGCTCTTTAACTTCACAAACATCAACAGATGAAAGAATTTAAGGAATATGGATGTTCAAATATGAGCGGAATGGTGAATGTTACATAGTGTGTGAAGTGGCCACTTAAACCAGCCATTGACAGGTCATAAGCCCTGTAGATGCCTGGACTTCTATATTACCTTTTCTCAAATGTTCTTCATCTCTGTTGCAATATGTTGAGGAAATTTTAGTTTGATACTTTGTCTTGATTGAAATCCCAGATACCTTAGTTAAGTCTAAATTTGAAATGGCGTAATCTGCCGGTCTAAAAGTAATTATATTTTAGTTCCATAAAACTTTTAAGTATATTTTTTTACAGAAATATCTTTAAAAAATATTGTATTTATCTAGTTTATGTTTTTTATTTTCTTATTATTGCGCGATTAAAAAAACGTTCATTTTAAAATGGCAAAATCGTATGTTTTCCTCATTTTGCGTGCGTTTTACCAGACTACAGCCTTAAAAAGAAGATAACTTTTCTTTCCTGGATCGTCTTCCTATTTCCTTTCAAACTCGTTATCTAATCTTACATTCCTCATAATATGAGGTGTATAACATAAGCATTTTCATTAATTCATACTAATATTATAAATGCGAAAGTGTGTTTGTTTTTTGTTTGTGTTTCCTTCACGTCTCAACGGAGCCACCGATTGACATATTTTTTCGTATGGGTGCCGGAGAGCTTAGAAGTAAAATAGGATACTTATTTTTCATCTCTAATTTGAAAAAATTACAGTAGATCAACAATGAATAATATTATTTGAAAATAAGTAGGCGGTAAGATGGGATGTCAAAAAGAATCAATTTGAAATCTAATCTTTTAATTTCTATAATTGACTTGCTTTATCTATGGTTAGTTTGGATTGCTTCTCGTTTTGGTTTCGTAATAGGATTTTGGATTTGTAAACGGAATAACTATACTACGTTACCATAGACTAACGTATCATTTTATTTCTTTTATAGCCATAGTTGAAAGACCAAGCTATTTTTAATTCCAATAAATATATTATTCCCCCGAGAAAATTCTTATTGATAAACGAAACAAATAATTAATTATAACTAAAATAATTTCTTCGTAACCACGTAAACAAAGCCGGTGGTAAAAGCTAGTGAGTTTGTATGTGCAATATTTATACGCCAACTAAAAACAATTAAATAATAATTACGTGCATTTTAATATATTTATTTAAACAAGAGGTCTCTAGTTTAATTCCTGCCAAAATATTGATTGAAAACATTTAAGTTTGTAAGTGAACATTCTTGATGGAAGTTCAGTATAATCTTTATATATTATATCATTTCCATGAACCGATTTACGTGCGGTTTTCAGCGAAATGTAGATCTTTGCGCTGATAAATTTTTAATCGAATCTGTAAAAAAAAACTAGAAGCGTAAATATTTTTTTCATCTACCTACCAGGGTTGCATTCAACGAGAATGCACATGCAAAAAAAAGATGTTGTTTTTTTTGTCTTTCAAAAAAGTTTGTTTTTGAATGTTTACAAACAACATTCGCTTTTTATGAGTCCCAATCAGATTTTTTCATTACATTCCTTATAATTTTTTTCCATTTACCCTTGTTGGTGAAAAGAACCGAGTTTGACATTTGCAAAAAGAATTCAATATTTTAATATTAATAATTTTTGGTTTTGGAATTCAATCATAAACAAGAACCTAGGTACCTAATTATCAATGAAGAGTCTTTTCCCAAGGTAATAGCAGGCAAGCCAACGTTCGGGCAGGACTAAGTCTGTAGGGTCCACTTGTTTTTTATAGAAATAAAAAAACGAGTGATACTTTCATATAAATAATTTATTCAATACTTAAGCTCATTGATGTATCGTTGTATTATCTCATTTGTAATTCAGAAACACTTTGTTAATGATCGATCTGAAAGTGACATACCTTCATTTTGACGATATAATTGAAGATAAATTCTCCCAAACGATTACGAAGATACACTACCGACCCACCCACCTTTAAGTTTTGATGTAAGTACATCGGTTGATACCGATGTGTCTAGTACCCCTTGATACGTTTATCTTAGCATTAAAAGTGACAAAAATCTTATTCCACCGAGCAATTTTTTCTCTAATTACAAATTATAACATTTTTTAATCGTTCTAAAGGCTGGCACTTTTTTTTAAAGCCTATTAAAAATATGAGAGAAAAAAAAGTCAATTTTGGAGTCGAATTAAATTCCGACATAACTGTCAGTTTGGAAAACAAACGGCTAGATGCAAAAAATAATGTCGCTGGATTCTGCCCTATTAATATATAAGAGCATCTAGCCGTAAAATGTTGCCACTGTAAAATATAAATTTATTTATTATATTTTTTCTGTTTTACTATCTTCCTGAATGTACGTATCTAGACGTTAAAAGAGCCGGCTTTGTAATCGCTTGGGAGATAGTCCGGATTTGGTACCAAGTGACTCACCTATTCTTGTATATAGCCATCGCGCTTGGGGATACAAATTCAGCCTCAATAGAGGCCTGCGAAAATTGGCTGTCTGAGTTTTTTGCCAATTGGGACAAGGGCTTCTACAAAAGAGGCATTATATAGTTGAATTCTCGTTGACAACAAATTATCAAACAGAACGGCACATATTTGACTTGAATCGAATGATTGCAACAATTTTTATAAATCATTGAAATAAAGCGAAAAATACTAAATTACTTTTTCCCCATACTGTTATGTTGACCCCTTTTTTCTACTGCCCACGCACGTGTTTACTTGAATTCTTGGAGTATAGTCATAATTATTTCTCTATATTTTTATTAATATTTACCTCTTAATTTATTTTTGAAAATAAGCCACGAGTATATTTCAATTAAAAGATATTACCTAAAGAAATATATGATGGATCATTCTATATATTTGCAAAACAACATTTTGAGGTTTCCGCTCAACATGTTAAGCGAAAACAATCCATTTGGTTTTTCAGCAGTTAATACATAAATACTAGTTAATGTTTGTACATTAGGGAGATTTCGAGGGACAAAAAGGTTTCCTTAAATACCAATTTATTTTAATGCGTCTCTACACTTTGCGTCTATTTTCCTGTTTAATTTTATTTTAGGAAATGGCGAACAAAAATTTTATTGCGAAATATAAATTAAGGTAAAAAATTATGCTTGAAAAAACCTCATTTGAAATTAAAATCGAGGTCTTGATTTAAATAACCATGCTCGTTATTACAGCAGAGTTTTTTTTCTGTAAAAGACACTTACGTTATTTATTTATTTATTACTAATTAACGAACCATTGTTCATTTATAAAACTGTAGAATTTTTCTTTTTGTGAGGGTTGGAGCTCTAAACTCAGTTGGAAATTAAATGAAGAAACAATGTTGATGTTTGATGCATATTTATGATTATTTTTCTATTTATTAAGGAAATCATACAGTCTCTATATAAAAACTAAGTACAAAAGAACCATTAAAAAAAGTAAGACCAATTACAGATTTCACACTAATTTATTATGAATGCAGGACGAGAGGGGAAAAAATAACTAAATTTTAAAAAAGAAAAAAAAAAAGGAAATAAAAAGTACAGAAAAAGGAGAAGACATTGTATAGCTCCAACTATACTTTTCCTCTCTCTTTCTCTCTGCTTCCATGAACATTTATATTTCTAAAACTACACAACCAACAATAGTTAATTTGATGCAGATAGTAGATTTATATATGAATAAGTATAAATTAAGATTTAAAATTAAAATTAAAAGTTAAAATTAAAAGTTAAAGTCCTCATTGAAATAAAAATTACCTCATTTCTGATTGGTTATTAAAATGGCAAAAAATTAGACAGTGTAAAGACTATCACTCCCTCTCACCTCTGTCTACTGTACTTCATAGTCCTAACGCTCCTATGTACCTCCGTGAAAAATTTCAACGCTTATTAGTTCATAGTTAACCTTTTCATTCGACAGGCGCCATGGCGCAGTTGGTTTGACGGCCAACTGTGGAACTGGCGTCGCGAGTTCGATTCCCGCTGGTTGCTAGAAGAAAATCGGAGAAACATTTTTTTCTCAATTAGTCTGGGTGTTGTGGTGCATTTTTCATTACCTCCTTCCATATCCCCTCTATCCCACCTGCTGACAAGCCTCAAAATAGAGGCTTAGCGGGTTATCCTCTTTATAAAATAATAAATAGTTCTTAAAGCACCCTCTTAATACCCCTTAACAACTCATCTTTCTTCGCTAACTCATAAAGTGTCGACAGTAGAGGTAATTTGTATACAAATACAATTATTTATATTTTCGAATACATATTATTTTTTTCTTTCAATATGTTTTATTACATGAATTATAAAAATAAAACCTTTATTATCTTGGCTAATTGGAAGAATTTCCATTTAGCAATAAGACCGCCAATGCACAAAATGTTAAATAAATAAATTAAAGTGTTATTATTTTATAATTAGGCTTTTGGGTAATATTTGCGCTTGCAATTCTCGACCCGAGTACCTACGGCCTGTTGTATAACTGTAATCTGTAGTTAGCGGAGTTAGCTTCGTGGTTAAACATAATATAATGGTTTTTCTCCGTATTAGCCGGCGGCGCGTTATTACTTTAAGATTCCAATTGATAAAAATATATGTAAGTAGTTATTAATATATTTAAAAAATTGGTCGATGCATCGAAGTTAAGTATTTGTGATTACATGTTCTTTTTTTTAATCTATTTTTTTACGCTATTTTACATGTTGTGTATTGTGTGTTATGTGTAACATAAAACAAATCATTATTTTCCCAATAATATAATATTAGCTTATTTTGAGCGCACGTTTATAAACCATAAAATTTTCAATTTTTCAATTTCTATTTCCATTTCTTTATTTTAAACGTTTATGTACATAACAAAAATGTTTCAAGGTACACATAACACGAAAAAAATTATACTTAAATTTGAATATACAAAGATGGGAAAATAAAAATATCCAGCAATTAAAGAAAAGGTTTTAATTCAAAAAGGAATTAGGAGATTTAATTTAATAAAAAACATTTAATAATATAATTAAATCTAACATTTTTCTTACATCGATATTATTTTTTCTTTTTTATCATGCAAAGTTTCACTTTTTATTTTGCATTGCAGCATGCTTTTTTTTGTTTCGATATGTATACAAAAAAATAAAGAAAGAGTGTTGTTCATTGCTAAAATTATTACTGACTAAGTTTGTACTTACCTGTATAATTTTTGTAAATGCCTCTTTTGCGTATTGTAAAATAAATAATTATAATCAAAAAACTTCGGCAATACCAGAATTATAAAACTGTAGATAAAGAATATAAGATAAACAAAATAGAAAATCAACAATATTTTGAGTTTGTTCATATTTTCGTAAACAAAAACTGGATTTAACCTCCTAGGGAGCTGTTAATATTAACATATTATAACAGAGAAGAAGAGCATTTTATAGAAAGAAATGTAGTTTTAAACCAGCCAATGACAGGTCATAAGCCCTGTGGATGCCTAGATTTCTATATTTCCTTCTAAAAAATGTTTTTCCCCTCTGTTGCAATAAATTTCAATCAGTATTTTTCCCAACAATGTTAGAGTATGTCCAAATGTTTGCGGACTGGCTGGATTTCCTCCCTAGGGAGTAATCCATATTTAAATTTATTTCAACAGAGAGGGAAAACGTTTTTGAGAGA
The DNA here is from genome assembly GCF_059751315.1 of Micrasema longulum. Taxonomy (NCBI): domain Eukaryota; kingdom Metazoa; phylum Arthropoda; class Insecta; order Trichoptera; family Brachycentridae; genus Micrasema; species Micrasema longulum. Next base: position 40,848 of record NW_028279872.1, read on the forward strand.
AGGGAATATGGAAGTCTAGGTATTTACATGGCTTATGATATGTCATTGGCTGGTTTAAGTGGCCACTTTACACATTGTGTAACATTCGCTATTCTGCTCATGTTTGAACATCCACATTTCCTCAACTCTTTCATCTATTGACTTTTGTGAAATAAAAGAGCTGAAACCTTTATCACGTGGGTGAGATTCATCCGGCTGAACCAAATCACCTACTAGGAAACTCCTGAAACTAATTTTCAGATTTTTATAGTTCTTCTTTTACCAGGTTTGGCCACTAAAACAGCCAAGAACAGGTCATAAGCCCTGTAAATGCCTAGACTTCTATATTCTCTGCTCTCAAAAAGTTTTTTCTCTCTGTTGAAATAACTTTAAGTATTTTTCTCTTTCAAGTCTTAAAACTCCAACAAACACTTTATTTTTGTTAGTCCTATAAAACAAACACTTTGCCACATATAAAACGGTACGTTGCATTTGCGTAAAGAATATATTAGACTCTTCTGTAGTCACTGAGTGTGTAAAATCGCAGAAAGTCCTTGTCCCGACAAGTGTTTGTACAGTTCAGGACAAGATCTAGTGTTAAGATGTCGTCATTCCCAAGGTTTACTCTCTGTTAACCAATCCCGAGTACTGTTAGTATATCGTGTTCTGTGGACCTCCAACCCCTCCTGAGATCCCCCAGTGAGATAAGAAAACTTGGACATTTTCCAAATCTGTTAAATAAATCTCCCGAAACCGAAATTCAAACATCACACATAGCGGATTCAAATGAGAAAAAATACTTTTAATGTAATTTTACACGCTGAAACAGATTTCCCCAAGGCACGTACATGGAAATACAAATTAGCTTCATATAAGATAAACAAACTGTTGTTTACTCCTATGGATTATTTCAGTATGATTTAAAATGTATTCACGTTACATAACGCCATACTCATATCATTTCTTTTATTCTCATTCGAGGTTTTCATCATTTTTACACATTAAGATAATTTGATTGGTAAAAATCTTGTTTAAACATCTTCTTACATCTAAATTTTAACAAATGCAAAAGCATATATTATAATTTCTGTAATGTTCAGGAAACAAGATTTTGTGATTGTGCGATTTCCAAAACATGATAAATCCTGAACCAAATGAGATCATTTCAATTTATAAATAACTTCCGGTTGTGGTCCCGTGGCTAGTGTTTTGGACTCACGGATCAAAGGTCCGTGGTTCGAATCCCACTCTACCCCAACTCGATTCCCATTTTCTAATAGTGAGTTATCTACAACTCGTTGAAAATGGCCCTCAAAATTAAATATTTGCGTAAATATTACTTAAATTTAATCAATTTCTAATCAACCATTTAAATATTCTTCTCTTTTAGGTGAACAAATAACAAACAATACGCCGAAAACAAACTAAAATCTGGCCGAAGCAGATTTCAAAAAATATAATTGAATGACATAAGATATACGTAAAAAAATAACTGATCTATTCAGATCTCCTTAGAACAGGTTTCCATGGTAAGGAAGACTCTTGAATCAATTTTGTGTAAAAGTATTGAATATGGTATGATAAAATTAAAACAGCATATAACGAAATTATGCGGTAAGTATCTTTTGTTATTTTTCCCATCGCGGATGAATAACACAGTTTTGTGAGTTAAATAGAATTCAGGACAAAAGTTTTCGACTCGATGGCTGCTCTTAGGTAAAATCCCGAATAAGTCAATTGAGTGGAAACAGGTCCGTCACGTCGTGTAGTGGTTGGTGAGATCCCCTACCATTCTCGAGACCTGGGTTTGATTCCTGGCAGGAAGAAAGTGAAATATTGATTTTATATGTTGTTTAATAGTAATAATAATAAATTATTATTTTATACCTTAGGGTATTAAGTGTAGGCCTGAACGATTCATATATAAGAAAATACGTCGTGTTTTAACAAAAATATCAAATAAATTTATACAGCAATATGTCATTGTTCCTCGACTGGCATCTAAAGCGTAGGATTATTCCCCTTACCTTTATGTAACAGATGTAAAAAATAGTCGGAAACGCTTGTCCAAGATTCTGGTTCTATTTTACAAGCAAAACTGTATTCTTTTTATGTATTCTTCAACTGTATTATGTGTCCGGGCGGATGAAGAATAATGTTTTGAGTGTGAAATAAAACCAGAGCCCTGGACGAGTGCATTCAACTCAATGGCTACTCTGTGTTAAAAATCAAGTAGAGATAAGTCACCCTCTTAATGTTTGTCTACTTTCCTTGAGGTCCTAGGTTTTATTTCTGGCAGGGTGGATGTGAATCATTAATTTTAAAAGTGGCTATACACTGCAATGTTTCATAGTTTCTGGACGGGCACCTGAAGCGTGAGACTGTTTACCTTACTTTATTTGTATCAAAAATGATTAAGATACGCTGTAATTGGAAAACCAACTCATGTCCTATGCACCACTTGGTGCGGTTAGATAAATTGTGATAATAAACTGTATTTGAAGGGTACAGGATATTAACAAAAAAAAAATATGTGTCTAATAATGACATCTAACGACTGTTCTTATGATCTTATTACTTTATAAGAAAAAATTATATAAAACTTGTACTTTCCAAAATAATTTTAAAAAAAAAGAAAAAACGTAAATACTCACGATAAAAGATGGATATTTGGTAGTTAAATACTGAGAAAAAGTTATAATTAATAATCAAAACCATTTTCGAGTATATAAAACAGCATACGCTTTTCACATAAAGCAGGTTCCTTTATATTTCTAAGTTTTTTTGAATGCCCAAGAAGTTTGAAATCTTAAAAACGTTATTTGAGGGTATTAGAAGCAAATTTAGAAATCTCCATTGAAGGAGTTGAGATATTTGCGAAAAACTTTAAAAAAATAATTGTGAGATTTCTAATTATGCTTCACCAACTCAATGGAGAATGCTTAGTTTTCGGTGTCAAGTAGTATAATTGAAATCTGTTTTCGCAAGATTTAGGGATGGATTTGAATAACGCGATTATTAAGGTAGGTTGGTTTTTATCTGTGGTTATCTCAGTGTCAATGTACGATGTGGAGTGACGGGCACTGAAAGAATCTGAAAGAAAAAATCGAAGCTTTTGAAATGTGGTGTTGGCGGCGAACGCTGCGGATTATGTGGACGGCCAGTCAAATGTATCTATACTCCAGGAACTGGACATAGGAGAAAAACTTAAACCTACCTAAATATTTCTGAACCTTCTCGGTAGGATATAAATAGGTACATTTAAACATTCCCTATAAAGTGTATTAAGTGAATTTATGACGTAATAATAGTAGGTGAAGAAAGCGTTATAATTTGAATATGAAAGCCTCAATACGATAGCGGTTTGGTACAAAGGAAGCACCTCTCGATATATCAGGAGGTGATAAAATAAATTTACTAGGGAATTCCAGCTGAATAGAGCCTTATCCCATAGTTTGGAAGTTCGGGTCACAGGGTTCAAATTTAACGGTTTATTTGGCGCCCTCTCGTGTATAGGCTACGGGCTACGGGCATGTACATAATATGGGTACCTTGCTATCGAGACTTGGGAAGAGAACCGACGTATAATTGAAAATAATATAAAGAGCGTTATTTTCTTTATTTAACTAATTAAAAGCCAAACATTTTTGATTGTATTGTTTATCAACAATATTTTGAGTTTGTCCGAATTTTTGTAGACTAGATTCAACTTCCTAGGGAGCTGTTAATATTAACATTTTACAACAGAGATGAAAAACTTTTTTAAAAAGAAGGTCATACAGAAACCTAGGCATCTACAGAGTTTATGACCTGTCATTGGCTGGTTTAAGTGACCACTTTACACAATGTGTAACATTCACCATTTTGCCCATATTTTACATCTTTATTCCTTCAATTCTTTAATCTGTTTATGTTTGTGAGCTTAAGAGCTTAAACATTTATTCATGCAGTTGAGATTTATCTAATTGAATAATTTTACCTACATACTAGGCAACGTCTGAATATTTCAATTTTTTAATTTCCATCCTTCTTCATTGACCAGGTGGATGAATAAACAATATTTCGAGTTTGTTCAGTTTTTTGTAGACAAGGACTGGGAATCTACTCCAGAAGGAGCTGTTTATATAAACATATTAGAACAGAGACGAAGAGTATTTTAGAGAAGGTAATATAGAAGTCTAGGCATCTATTAGGCAAAATTAAATTTTCAGGCCTTGTTTAGTATGCACTGTCCAAATGCTCGCAGGCAGGGTGGATTTTCTCCCTAGGGAGTTATTTAGATATAAATTTGTTGCAACAGAGAGAGAAAAAACATTTTTGAAAAGGGAATAAGGAAGTCAAGGCGTTTACAGGGCTTATGACCTGTCATTGGCTGGTTTTAGTGGTTACTTTAAAAACTGTGTAAAATTCACCATTCTGCCTATGTTTCAACATCCACATTTCCTCAACTCTTCTATCTGTTGACTTTTGTGAAGAAAGTGAGGTAATTTAAAAAAAAAATATTTTTAAAAAGTAATAACCCGCTATGCCTCTAATTTGGGTCTTGTCAGCAGGTAGGATAGAGGGGATTTGGAAGGAGGTAGTGAAAAATACACCACAACACCCAGACCAATTGAAAAAAAAAATCTTGAATTATTTTTTTCTTGCAACTGGTGGGAATCGAAACCGCTACGCCAGTTTCACAGTTGATCGTCTAATCAACTGCGCCACGGCGCTTGTCAAAATTGTTGTTTAATTATTGATTAAACGGATATTTTTTTAAGCCTTTCTTATGTGAAATATCACCATATTGACTTTTAACTTTTAATTTGATTCTTAATCTTGTCTTTCAATTTTAACTTTTTAATTTTAATTCTTAATTTTAACTTTTATTTTAAACTTTAAACTTAATTTTAATTTAAACTTTTTGTTTGAATTTTAACTTTTGCTTTTAATTTTAAACATTTGATTTCAACTCTTAATTTATACTTACCTATATCTACTACCTGCATCGAATAATTTATTGTTGGTTGTGATTTTTTACAATTAAATTGAAATGTTCATGGAAGCAGAGAGAGAGGGAGGAAAGTAGAGTAGCTTTACAATGTCTTCTCCTTTATATGAACTTATGTAATATTTTTATTTTTACTTTTTTAGAATTAAATTATTTTTCCCCTCTCCTCCTGCATTCATTAGTGTGAAATCTGTAATTGGTCTGACTTTTTAAACTTGTTCTTTTGTACCTTGTTTTTATGTAAAGACTGTATGATTTCATTAATAAATAAATAAATAAATATTATTTATTTTTTGTAAGTAAGATTTTAACTTTTTTAATAAAATTTAGTAGAATAAAGCTATTTTGCACCGCAAGCGCAGGAACCACCACAAACGGTATGGGTTTAATCCTTTAACAGTCACATATCTAGAGATTTGCTCAGTCTTCCATACTAATAGGAGATGTGCAATGTGCGCATGCTTTCGTACAACTCACATTCTCTAATGGTAATTGTCATAATGGGATTCAGTTAAATCGTATTGATAATTGTCATAAAAGGATTCAGTTGAATCATATTTGATTTCATTTCTTATTCCTTAATAGCAGTATAAAAAAGTTACGACCATACGAAAACGATAATACTTTAAGAGACACCTTATTGTTAAAAGAACATAAAAATGTATATGTTTCATGTTTAAATTTAAAATGAAGCAGACACATTAACAAATTACAACAGGGATAAAGAATATCTTGAAAAACAGAAAATGAAAGTTAAGGCATTTACAGGGCTTATGAATTGTCGTTGGCTGGTTTAAGTAGCCGCTTTACACACTGTATTACATTCACCCTTTTTCTATGTGTGAACATACATCGGTAGTCAGAAGGCAGAAGGGACCACCTGTATTTTTGTCTATGTTTTAGTTTTCACAAGTTTTAATTAATATTTCAGTAAATACACGCAGCAAAAATATTTAAAAAATCAGCGTCATATAGAATGGTAATTTATTATTGAAGAGCAACACTAAAATATTTTAGTTTGTGGATTAAAGTCTTGAAATTGAGACGTATTTCAGCGCTCCTGCAACATTTTTGAAAATTACAGATGGTCGTTTCTGCCATTTGACTACCGACATATTTCTTCAATTCTTCCATTTGTTGATTAAAGTGAAGTTAAAGAGCTGAAACCTTTATTGTTGTAGAGAGATTAATCTGACTGATTTTTTTCACATACTAGGCAACGCCTGAAAACAATTTACCCATTTTAAAACTTCTTGGACCAGTTGGTTTTATTACAATAATAGAGTTTGTCCAAATGTTTGTAGACAAAAGACCAGATTTCGCCTCCTCGGGAGTCATTCCTTTCTTTAAGGTATTCTGCATTCCTGTTGTAATTTGCTAGTAATATTCTTCAGTAAATTACACCATGGTAAAGAAGCTTGTGTGGCTTTGAAACAGGTTGTTAAAAAAAAGTGTTGACAAATAAAGACTTTCATCAACAATGTTTTGAGTTTGTCCAAACTTCTGTAGACAAGAACTGTATTTAACCCCCCGGGTAGCTGTTTACATTAACATTCTTGAACATTTTGGAGAACATTTTATCGATGAAAATAAAGAAGTATTTAAATATCTACAAGGCTTATAACCTGTCATTGGTTGGTTTAAGTGGCCACTTTACATAATGTGAAACATTCACCATTCTGCCTATATTTGAACATAAACATTCCTTAAATTCTTCCATTTCAAATTTTTAACCACAGAGTTAATGCTTTAAATATTTATAATATCCTTTTTGTGATTCGGGCTAGACCTAGTATCTAATGAACTAGATGCGGTATTACCTCAAAACATGTTTGAGTGACTTTGATCATTCTTCCCCTGATTTCTACATTTTTTAAACAATTCTATATAATTGTGATTTCAATGCCTGGGTTAATATTAAAGATAAGGTTTTCACTATTTTTGTATAAAATGTATTTCACAAATTGAAATGTCTTATATTATGATGTAGAGAACATTATCACTCTCCGTCCTTGGAGTAAAATCTGATTCCACACTATTATAATGTATTATTTTTATCGTGAAAACTGTAATTCGATAAGGGGTCACTTTAAAGGCTGTTACTTCAATGCCGACGTAACGCTTTCCTTTATTCCTTTGACAAAATACAATATCAATACAAATAACGTTCAGCAGAATAGGTGAGATTTGTGAATACCTTTTGACAAAAATATGAATAAATCCCTTCTCTATCCTAGGGGATGGTAATCTGGAAATATATTCCATAAATACACCGCAATATAAGGGCGGGAATTCCATTTATTCCTCCGAATATTTCGGCAGAACTTAAAGAAAAATTTTCATGAAAAATATTACATTTGGCTGTCCGTTATAAAAAACGCTTGTAGCTGTATTTTTTTATCATTCGAAAACCTTTAAAGTGTCATTTTTAATTTATCTTATAAATGTAAAATCTAAATAAATTAAGATTCTACACAGTCATTTCTTGGATTTCAATTATAATATTGCAAAAAATACATTTGGCTTTATTCCAGTTTTATTAATTATTTTCACCGGTGACCAGGTTCCGCCGCGACTGACATCGTCAGACTGATGGAAAGCTAAACATTTTTTTGTTATATACAAGTGAACGCTGGGGTTGATCATTGTGATTTTATATAATTATGTGAATAAACGAGTTTAAATTAAATGAATTGAAGTATAATGTTACAATAATCTTATAAATTTAAGTATTGCTTGAATGTTTATAATAAACACTTCTTCTTTATCTTTCAAGAGATCCGTGTTACAGAAAACTAGTTGTTCTACTGAGATGATAAAATCTAACTGTTCCTCCATCTATTATACTAACTTTATTAATAGAATAGGGAAATATTCATATTTTTTATTTTACGTCTTTAAAGCAATAAAGGTCTATGAAATACTGACAAGTCTTTTTTTTTTTTTAATTTTTAGTAGCATAAAAAATATTTATAAATTTGTAATTTTAAATTCCCCCAAAAACGGTCATTTCATTGGCCACGCCCCTAATACGTCACGATTTGTGTTTATTTGTTCCTGACCATTCGATTTTTTTTAGAACATTATCGCATAAATCTTGACGTCACAACTACCAAGGCCAAACATGTCGCATTTTTCTAGCAACGCATTTTTTTAAAAAATAAAATACATTTATGTATGAAAACATTTTTCCACAATATCCATATTGATTTTGAAAATAAAATAAATTATTCTTAACCCATTTCAAATATTTTTATCGGTATACGTAGTATGTGACATTTTCCTATTCTTTTTTTCTTTTTTTTTTTTGGCAAATCACCCAAATTCAAGTGATTCGAGTACATGCCTTAATTTACCAAAGTTAATATTGCAGCAGTTATTAACAAAATAGTTGTTTATATATACTTAACGAGCGGATCACAAGTAAACAACTTAAAAACAGGGCTGAACAATAAAATAATTATAAATTTTAACTTAATTTTCGTACACATAATTTTAGTTTTGTAATTACTTTGGCTTGTAAGAATATATACTTTGTATATTTAACATTTTTTTGTATTTTTTTATAAATGTTTGACTATCACTCTATTGTTCATAGGACAGTTCAGGGAAAAAGGATGCTGAACACTTAGCGGAAAAGACAGACCCAATAAGCAAATGTCTATAAAAAATTCAGCATTTGGTAACAATCTACAATTAAATAGAATGTGATCTGCAGTCTCGTCTTCCTCTTCACATTCACATAAAGCAGAAGTCATTATTTGAAATCTTTTGATGTGTGATGCCAACACCGTATGTCCAATTCTCAATCTACATATAAAGGACACATTTAGTTTGAATACTTAGAGGTTACGGAACCAGAATATTTTTGGGGCTACAAGTTAGATAGATTTGTAGTATGAGCCAAACAGGGACTCAAAAAAATTTTTCACCCCATTCGTAATACAATTGTAAATTACTGTATTCAAATATATTTGGTTGCGCGAGTAGTTGGTAGGATTGAGTGGTTTGTGACTAGATGGACAACCAGTTGATAGGGGTCTACATATTCTATATTTTCTGTGATTTCCCAATTTTCAATGTTTATTTATTCTCCTGGTTTCTATAGCCATGGGTAGCTACGGTTGCTATGAGAACAATTTTCCATATCCATAGCAACCAACATCAACAATCTCGTTTTTTCTTTCTGCATACTTTGTTCTATCAACAACCGCATGTATCATAATTAATATGCCCGCATCCGCTCGTTTTTTTCATCATTTGCCCGCATCCGCACACTTTAACATCTTTTGACCGTTGCACCACCACATTCATCGATATATTTCCCGCACAATTATAGTGCAAGTGCGGTGTTTGCTGAAAAAAGGAAACACTACCCAGAAGCTAGAAGATTTAGCATCCGGAGTCCTGTCTCTGATCCCCTTTCCTGACTTCCCAAAGGTGGGACTTTTGTCTGCTGTGGTTTGTTTGGCCGCATTCTGTATTGTCTGCATCAGCCATCATTGCGCAAATTTTTTTTTTACTCCGCAAAAATTATCAAAGATCAAATATTTATTTAAGTTATACCCACGCAAATTATAAATCGCCACCCCAGTGTTCTCATAGATATTTTTGTTCTATTAACTCGATGTTCCTTTATAAAGAGTGGAATATAATAGGTACACATATTAATAATGAATTAAGTTTGAAAATGTATGATTGATTAGATGGAACGTCACATGACGAATATGAATTTCGTGATGAAAGGTTTGAATTGGCCAATTTAGCGGAGTAATTAGGGTTTACCAGAGATATCGTCAATTAATAATAAATTATTATTAGTGTACACGGTGCGACTAAACCAGTAGGTGAAAAAAAAAGGTTTTTTTTAAAGCTTTAATTACAAAAAAGCACATTGACGGGCGTATTACTAAAAACAATATCTTTTAGCGAACCAAAAAATAAATGAGTCATCAAAAAAAAAAATATGAAAACAATTATTTTTTTCTAATTACAGTAAAGTTGTTTTTTTTATTATTGGTAAATAGAGCTTGCAAATATATTTGCTTAGGACATATTAGGAGAAAAAAAATATGTAATGAGGAATGTGAGATCATATGATGAGTTTGAAAGGAGACAAGAAGAGGATTCAGGAAAAAAAATGTTATGGCTCTAATTTAGTAAATAAATAAAAAAAATAGTGCCAAAAAATTATGAAGCATAAAATACAAAAACTTAGGAGAATAGTAATTTTATTTTTATTACTGGAGTACTGAATATAATTTTATTTGTAGGGTCATAGATTATTGAGATTTGTAGAAACTTAATATAATTGTCCTCTCCAGAATAAAAAAATATCCTCAGGTTCATTGGAAAATCTTTTTTTTTTTTTCAAACTATTGTGTCAACCATATTTTGAGAATGTCTTAATCTTCATAGATAAGGCTGAATTTCATCGCCTAGGCCATGGTGAATCAAAATTGAAATTTATAATAAAAGAGAGGGATTTTTTTAAAGGGTCTATTGTAAGTCTAAGCATTTACAGGACTTAAAATTTACTATATTTTTTCTTCTTCGCGTGTCATGCCGGGTAGCCCCGACGTTGACGACTTACACAGAGAAAGTTTCATTTTCCTAAATAGTGTAAAATTGCTCCTCCACAGTCTATTAGTGGTTCATTTTAGAATGTTTTCAGGCCAGGAAAGCTGTTTACTTCTGATCGCTTTACGTTTTTAATATTTTCCATATGTTGCAATGAATTCCAATATACTCATGTGTTTATAAAATAATGGTTTCATTATTTAGATTCTGCCACACCGTGCAATTCACTAACATGTAATTACTGAGTAAACTAAAAAGGGTAAATTATTATTTGATAAACCAATACAGGAATTTTCTCTTTCGTATACCTTGAGCATTTTTTATTTACAATTATATCAAGTACATTTTTTTTTTTAATGCAGAATCAATTTACAGAATAATTTTTTTTTTTGTAAGAGGCATTTCACTGTATTGAACCCCAGGGTTTTCAACATATTAGACCCTGATATAAAGACGTTTGTCAGTTATAATGCGTACAAGAAAATGAAGAGCAGGTGGACAAAACGCAGACACTAATATAAGATCATTAATATGTTAGTTGTTAGTGTTGTTACTTTTCATTTGTTTTTGAAATAATTGAATTGATATTAACGAATTAAAACAGGGATGGAAAACATTTTAAAGAAGCCGTTCATATCTTCCTACAAAAAATATTTATGAAGTGCGCCTAACCCATTCTCAGTGAACGATAAATATAGCCGATTACCTCAGCTTATTCTTCCATACAAAAAAATACACTGTATTTTTTGTCTTTAACCCAAGTCGGCTTTTTAGTACTTAAACAAACTGGCAGATTACAAATATTATTTGATGACTCCCTATTTGGAAACTAGTATTTCGAACATTATTTCTGAAGGACTATTTTTCTTTGATAGGGTACCGTTGACATATTATGTATCACATAGGACAGGTGGCGTTTGCATTTGCCGATTTTGGCATTATTCATTTTAAAAGAAATCGGCCAGTGCTGACACCTTGACAGTTCTGTCAATGACAGATCATAATGAAAATATCTGCTGAATGTCATTAAGATATTTGTTAAAAAACTTTTTTACAAGTATTCTATGGAAATAGTGTATAATAAAGCTACGTATATCACGTGGTTCATAATAATTTTTGTTTAAGTTGATTTTCACAGAACCACAGAAAAGATAGTCATTTATTTATTACTTACATGTTATGTAGGTACAAATTTATGACATTTTTTTATAGATTACCCATAAAATAAATCACGGCTTGCCACTGCTTTACACACTGTGTAACATTCACCATTTAACCTTTGTTTGAACATTGTAGTGTTCCTTTGTAAGGAGTGTGAAAAATGACAAATTTTGATAAAATAAGAGAATGTCAACACTCAATGTGTCAACAGATTTCAAAGATTGACAAAAAAATTAATCCTCAATTATATGGAAAAATTAAATGGTGCCTTTATTGGTTGACAGCTTTGCTCTGTGCATTGTAGTGAGACAAGGCAAAAAGTGAGCTGAACAAATAAATGCAGATCAAATCCATCACAAAATATACGCTATTCACCAGTGTCGCTCAACCTGTAAAGATGAGAATCTTTCCAAAATATGGCCAAAAATTATGTCCGACCTTCAACAAGATGTGTAAAGAATTAAGATAAAAAAATAGGATACAAAATTCAAATAATCTCGAAGCCTCAATAATCACTGTGTTTTGCTAATTAAAATATGAAGATAAATATGTAGAGACCAGGTAATTGCAAAATAACAAAGGCATTTTCTCGAAATTACAATTTTATTCTTATTAGCCAAAATTATAAAGTTTTATGCGTTTACCTAGCTAAATATAAAATCTAGAAGTCCAAATTGCAAATGATCTGGAAGTTAAAAAAATTAAAAAATAAAAATTAAATAATTGATTTTTGACACCAATCATCGACGTTACTTTCTTAAAATTTTCTTTGAAGACATTCAAAGTTTTTTTGTTTCAAATAGCCGGACTATTTTGTGAAAGGTTCCAGTTTTTAAAGGTACATCCGGGTAACGTCCTAGCGCAAGCCACAGCTGACCGCGTCATTCCTCTTAATAAAACTCAGACCGACCTTATTGTCGTCTTATGCGGCATCGGGTTAAACAATTCAGATTTTAAATATAAAACTTGACGTAAATTGTCAAGATTTGGACAGATGTAATGATAATCTACTATAAAGATGTCAATATATCATATATTTTAAATATTAAAAATTAAATGGGGTTTTTAGGAAGCCTATAATTTTGGACAAACATACATAATCAGATTCCGTGTCCTGGCAAATCGAAACAACAATACGATTACTAATTTGTGGTTAATAATTTTATTTCTAGTTGGGTACGGGTCCCCAGCGGAGTGCCTCAAGGGTCTCTTCTGGTACCTTTGCTCTTCATAATTTTTGTTAAGGACATTGATAAATGCTTTACCTCTTCGCGTTTGCTTTGTTTTGCTGACGACATGAAAATTTTTGCAACAATCAAGACCCCAGCTGACGTCTTTGATCTGCAGTCAGATCTCGACCGTCTAGAGGATTACTGCAACTCCAACTGCTTGGACCTTAATCCTTCTAAGTGTTCAGTTATTACATTTAGTCGCAAAATAATTTTTTTACGTACTAACTTTGTGCTTAAGGGTCAAAACCTCCAACGCTCATTATGTGTAAAGGATCTAGGTGTCTTCCATGATAGTAAATTACTTTTTGACGCCCATGTTGACAGCATCATAAAAAAGTCATCGCGTGCGCTTGGCTTTGTTATGCGTAGCTCTACGTCGTTCACTATGGCAAAGACACTTAAAATTCTTTACTGTACATTAGTGCGAAGCAACTTAGAATATGCATCACAAATATGGAATCCTATGTACAATGTGCAGATATCACGCATTGAAAATATTTAAAAAAAAATCGTAAAGTTCATGTGTTTCCGGTTGAAGCTTGAGTTTAAATCTGACTAGTATATTCATATATGTAAAAAACATCACCTACTGCCTCTGCAAAAACGTCGTGAAATAGCGGATATAATTTATTTACTTAAAATTGCCTCTGGTTCAATTGACTGTCCTGAACTACTTTGCAAACTTTCTATCAATGTTCCTTCCAAAGTTTTAAGAAATAGCCCTCTTCTTCACATACCTCTTGTTTCATCTAATTATAGGCAAAATTCATATTTATGGCGAACTTTTAATAATTTTAATGTAATTAATAAATCATTTAACATAGATTTATTTGAAAATAATCTTTATAACGTGCGGCGTTTGCTTTCGAAATAACTCGTAGTATTTTTTTCTTTTCTTTTAAATTTACATTTAATTACTATTCATTTTATGTTCGAGAATCATTTTTAACTTACTGTGATGCTACTTGTGAAAACCTGTAATTGGGTTATTTGTTATTTGTTTTGTAATATAAATATGAGATAATTATAGCTGTTGGTTATCCAAATAAAAAAAAAAAAAAAAAAATCAATTACATAGTACTTACATGCCGTAAGGCGATGCTCCTACGATATAACAAACCCCATTTTAGCTTTTGTTAAGTTACACGTTTATTCACGTGTTTTGCCTGTCACGGGCGGCCTTTGCTTTTCAAATGCACGGTCGTCGCGGTATTGCCATACTCAAATTTCGACGTACCAAAAAATATTATTCGGACCCGTGCTTAGTTACGCGCTGCTTAAATGGGGCAGGGTGAAATATAATCGTTACAACATCCACATTTCTTCAATTCTTTCAACCGTTAATTTTAGTGAAATTAAATTGTTATGAAGCGATTTATCTGATTGAATTATTTCACATACTAGGCAACGACTGAAAACAATTTTCCAATTTTTGAATTTCTACTGGAAACAGTTGGTTTTATTACAATATTTTGAGTTTGTCTAAATGTTTGAAGACATATTATTGGATTTCACCTTCTAAGGAGTTATTCAAATTAACGAATTACATCAGAGATGGAGAACATTTTAAAGAAAGGAATATGTACAGAAAAATTGATCCATAATATTATCCGCAGAAGGCCGTATTTAGCAAGCAAATTGCCCAATGAATGAGTTAATTCTGACTTGCATTTGTATGGCTTCTGTGTGTGTAAAACAGTGCAAGAAATCTCGCTATGGCATAACTATTGGGAACATACAAACTGATCTCTTTCAGTATTTTTAAATTATATTACACTTCCAGAAATCATCTTGTAGAAATGTTTCCCAAGAAAAATTTAACGATGAGATTCGAGGTTGTTGTATTCCAGTATTTTTGCTGGAAATATTGATAAAAACAAGTTTATAAGTATAAGTATCGCAAAAATCGCTCTTGAACCTTTTCTATTTCAATGATGTGGTTTGATTCAGAAAGGTCCCAAATGATAGAACAGTATTCTAGTATGCTGCGAATTATACAATGTGCGAATTGCGGTAGTATTATTGAAATATCTGTTTTAAAGTGCAAATCTAAGCGTCTTAATAGATTTATCTACAATACTAGTAATGTGGGACTTAAAGGTGAAATTCGTTTAAAAAATAATACCAAGATCTTTTTGGGTTACGTGGTATTGCAATATCACCGACGATAAACAACGTTATTATTGGAGCAGTCATAATAATAAGTTTACATCGCCCCTATTTCAATATTCAAAATATTTTTTTTAGAGTATTTTTTTGGGAACACTGCAATATGCCATGAACGTAATACGACAAAGCAATCGAGACGATTTGTAAGAACCCTGTTTTATTTTGAAGTGTGTCATTCGGGGAATAACGGCGCCAGTGGTATGCATAAATGTGCAGAAAAGATGTCTAAACAGGGAAATATGTGACATTTATGCAACCCTCTGAAAATTGTAGGGAGGAATGTTGAATGAAAAGAAAATTAATCCTTTTTACGTTATCTGTTATGTAACATATTGTGATATTTTTTTCACATGCAAAACACTTTGTATATGCAGACTATACTGCTCTAGTTTTTTCGCATAGCGATCTTTTTTAATGTACTGAAATGTTACAGAAGGACTGTAATATCTTACAAGTTTAGTGCCATGATGCAGGCCTCTTAGTAAATGACAAAAAAGTCCATTTATGCATGTTAGATCACCACACGCCAAAATAAATATGTCGCCTATTTAAAAATCTCATAATTTTCAATGTCTTCATAATTCTCACTTTAATAAAATTTGCTTATGGGATAAATTAGACAATGTAAATTAGTATGTTTTTTTAAGTACAACTATTGACTTCTTTTTCAAGTGGAAAACACATGTTTTAAAAACATGCAAACGGTTAAAATCCGTAGTTAGCCAGCTACACAAATTAATGTTTTGAGAATCTATAATAAGATGCGGAATTACCGCCTGGGGACATTCTTGTGCAACAAACGTTAAAAATGTTCAAAATGCATTTTTCAAATTAATTGCACCAACTGATGGATACAATTTGGGTCATAATACTTCATTCTTGTATAATGAATTATATGTCATACCAGTTAAGGGTATTTTATGGAGCAAAAATATTACCCAATAAATGTTCAGCTCAATGTATAAAATCAAATTAAAACACAGTTATTGAACAAGATTTATATTTGTTGATAGTCCAGTAGTTCTAAAATTTGTTCCAAAAATATTTAATAATTATTTTCTTATATTTTTTTTATTTATACTTTTACAACGTTTGTTTTCTTTTTTTTACACATAATAATGTTCCCTCACTGGGGTGTCCCGTGCCGAGGAAAACATTTTTCAAAATATGAAACATGTCTTAAATTAGCTATTTAACAAAGTGAACATAATAATAACAATAAAAAAAACGTAATGAATCCAATTAACCTAATTATCATTAACATAATAAACAATAAAAAACTAAAATAATCATAAAAAACACAACCAATTTATATAGACCTGTAGACCAAATTTCATAAACAGCACACAAATTTTTACCTATTTGGCTTGATCCACATCCACTCATCGATCCGTGCGCAACCCACCTCCACTATTCATTTCTCAATAGCAATTTTATATTGTGAGTACTTATTAATTGTCCTTATGGATAATGGAAGTAGATTGTACACTTTAATCGAGTAGTAGGCCAATCCTCTTTGACCGAAAGTTGTATTAATTTTTAATTGTTTTTGCAGCATCAGGGTGGAGTATCTAGTAACTATTGTATTATATAAATGCTCAGACTTGACTTAAAAACACATAATAATAAAAATTAAATTAAGTTTTTATTACGAAATTGGTAAGAAGACAGAACGTTTCTGTACTGATTTATTATTTATGTAAAAGGTTCACATGAGAAACTCGGAATTTTTTATATCTCGTTAAATACATTTAAACTATTTATTTATATATTTTTAAAGATTTTTCTACTGAAAAAAAAATAAAAAAATCAAACTATTTTATTTGTATTTTTTTCATTCTTTCGAATCGGGCTGTAGTCCCGTGGCTAGTGTTGTGGACTCACGGATCAAAGATCCGAGGTTCAAACCCCACTATATCCCAACTGGGCTAACATTTTCAAAAAGTGAGTTAATTGAACATAGTTATGGAGAAAGCAGTCTTCCATGGAAAAGTGGAATTGAGACCGTAGCACGTTTGTAAAAATAATTAATAATCAAATCTACACAACAAATCTACAAAACAGTTGGAAAATTTTTGTCTTTGACAAATAATAAACAATTCATACATGAGTTTTTTTTTAATATTTGAAACAAGTATCTTTTTAGGTATTTGGACAGTTTTAGTGGTAGTTTAAAGTACCGTAAGATTTTTCTGGAGCTGTGAATGTTTTTTACTAATTGAGAAATAACGTTTTAGAGATCGACACTTTTTTTAAAAGGTGATTATGACAGTATTTTGTATGAAAGTGGCCTGGCTGTTTTTAACAAAACCAAGAATTGACATAACTGCGCCCGAGAACACCAATATCTCATTTATTCAAAATTGTGGACTGGCTGCTATCTGCATAACTACGTTTAATTACAACTCGTCTAAAACGGACCCAAAATTGTAATATTTTGGTAAGTCACAAGAATGCAAATATTTATTTAAAAAAAAATATTTTCAGATAAGTGGCTAATTTGACATATTTTGTGAAGTGAAACAATTTATATAAAATAACAATCAAATTAATATTTTGAAATATAAGAGAATAACATATTATAACTTAGGATATCTATTATTTTTTAATATTATGTAGTTTTATTATTAATTAATTACTGTTATTTCTTAGAAAAACGATGAGTTTAGATAAAAATATTTACCTATTATTTAAATAGGAACTTCTAAAAAAAAATTGTTAATATAAACCTCTACAGGTTTCTCAATAAACAATAAAAAAAATTATTCTAAATACCATAGTAATAAGTGTGTTGAGTACAAATTCTTGTAAACAAAAAAAAAAATATGTATTCAAATAGCATTTTTTTCGAGTACATTTGGACAAACTCAAATATTGTAATGAGTATTATGGTTGAAATATGCAAACAATTATTTTTTTATTGCCAATATAAAAATATGAGAAATGAAAAAAATTTGAAATCAATTTGTATTAACTTAATCTGATGGATTTTCTTACGATCATTTCTACTTCCGTTTACTTCTTGTGCAGGAAATGCCATCCTGCAGAATACGTGATTCTCATACACGATTTCGTTCTCGGAAGTAAAAATTGAGACTACTAGTGGCAATCCTAATGTAAGGACGGAAGTGACAACCAAGTGAGCTTTTATTAAAAGTTTGATTAAAAATATTTGGCTACTTTTCAAAACATCTTACTTTCGTAATGTAAGAATAGTTTACGGGTAGTAGAATTTTAATTAAAAAAAAAAAAAGTTTATGAATTTTTTTATAAAGGTTGTTTTTTTTGAGAACGGAATACGGAATTTTGGTAGACTAAATATAAATACTTTATTGTTTTAGTTATTTAAAGCCACAAATAGGCTAACAATCACCAAAAAAGCAAACGATTAAAGGATTTCCTAAACAAACATCTAGGACCAAAGTGTAAAACTATTGATTCTCACTTTTAAAAAAAAAATAGTTTTGTTATTTTTCAATTCATGGTATTAGTGTTTTTTTTGTTTGTTTTAAAACTGCGCCTACACACTTTTATTTATTATTAGTTTGGCACGATGTAGATTTTGTTTGCTTTTGGATATTAATTTCATGAAAAATAAAAATTTAAAAAAATACACATAAACGGGTTTTGTTACTTGTTCTCTACACCCTTCACCCCACGACAAGGGGTCGTTATCAATTATTTATTGCTTACGTATTATTTAGATGGAAATATTCATGAACAGCCCCAGTCATGGTAATAGTCTTGTTCCACAAGCAGATCAAACCTGTTTTTAGATTTAAGTGGATGCTTTGATATTAAAATGAAGGTACAGTACTTATGAATATGTATGAAAATTATATTTATTCTTCAATAGAGACAATGTTAAATGTGGTTTGTGTTTTTTAATATATTGCTTTGTAAGAAAATGCGATTGCTAATTATGTTAACCAATGAACAGGTACATACAAATATTATTCCCTGGTGTAGAAGGGCTTATCTAGACGCTATATTTGAATAATTTACCCTGGAGCATGATACGACATCCGAGTTCTTTTATTTGTCCGTCGTATCCAGTGATCTCCCTGTGTTCTTTGCTGTAAACGTAAAAAAACTAGTCTACTTGACTGAAAAGCCTTCGGGTATTTTACATAACTAGGTTTATTGCAAGATGCTCCAATTAAATATTGAAACAGACAGGCATAGAAATACACATGGAGTTATAAGGATTAGAACAATTACGAACCAGGTTTACCCTGGTAATATACCCTTATTCCTGACCTACACTCGTTAGGAACCTCTCACGCTTAACCTCTGACAGAACGAATCTCACGCTGGGACGTTCTAGAGCACAGGGACAATATTATACAGGTGCACGGTCATCTTCAAATATATGGAATTAAACTTATTGGTTTAAGGCGGGTCTCTTCACTCATAAATATCCCCGAACTTTCCAACAATTAACGGGATGCAGCAAATTCGCAAATTCATGATCTGACCTACTGGATAGATCAAGCTCGTGGCCTATCGACTATCCCGATGATTTTAACTAGGGTTCTACTGTACGACATACGGAAAAGAACCTTTTAGGCATTGAATAACTGATAACAGCGGGATTTTGGAGTTTTAGTGAACTGTATGGAATTGTTACTCACTTTTAAAGTTCTTCCGATTGTTTCTTATATGAAGCACTCCACTATTACTGCAGCACGTATACCGGTAGCGTGTAGATGTTGTAGATGATGATGAATTGTACAATTTATTCTATTTGTAACACACTAAACTTCACTTTGTACAAATATGCTGACGCAGTATATGATAAAGATTTGTCAGAGAGACAAATTTTCACAAGTGACTTTCTCACAGAACAGTAGAAGCAACAAGAGTTTTGAAATAGGAAGGATTTGGGAAGGAAAGGAATATTTACAGTCTTATATGAGTTGCCAGTATAGAAAATGTATAATCAGTACTTAGCAGATGGAATGCTCTTATCGGGTATGGACTTCCTCGCATCAAGATGGATAGATTAGATAAGACATAAAATCGAAGTGGTTGATGAATATATATATATATATCTAGGACACAAAGTTAAACTTTGTAAAGGTAACCAGATAGCTGAGTTACCAAGAAGAAGAGGGCTAAGTTGGGCTGCTTTCGGCAAACTTAATTATATTTTTGAAAATAAACAAGTCCCTATATGCTTGAAAAGACAAGTATATGAATCGTGCATATTGCCGGTGACAACATACGGACTAGAAACCATGTTTATAACACAAAAAAGTATCCAGAAATTAAAATGCACGCAACAATCCATGGAAAGACAGATGCTCGGCGTATGTCTAAGAGACAAAATAAGAAATGAAGAAATAAGGCACCGAGACGGAGTCGTGGATATCATGGATCGTGCTGCGAAATTGAAATGGCAGTGGGCAGGACACTTGGCGAGGCAAAATGATGGCAAGTGGACACCCAGAATAATAAAGTGGAGACCGTGGGCAAACAAAAGAAGTGTTGGAAGGCCACAGAAAAGATGGGTCGACGACATTGTATCTATTGTCGGTAAAACGTGGATGATAAAAGCGGGTGATAGCAAGGAATGGAGACGTTTGGAAAAGGCTTTTATCCAGCAGTGGAGAGAATAAAGCTGGAGAAGAAATAATAATTTACTCATTTTGTAGCGATAACGCCACTCAAAAAATAAAAAACCAATTATTAAATTAAAAACTATTACAACACGTGTTTGTGTGTATAAAATAGTTAAATAAACTAGTATTTTTATTGACTTCGACCCTCTACAAAGCGGCGCGGCGGCAAGAAAAATATGAAATCTGACATTGGCCCTTCTATTTATATTTGGATAATTTATATAGCACCATTTTTGTAAAAATCACTTCAAGGGCGCTGATTTAGATCCAAGCAATAGATTTGTGATATGACAGCATGACGATTTATCTAACGTTTAAGTTGACAGTCCTGGAAAACGATAAATCAGTATTATTTTAACCAAGTTGTAGTTCAGTGGCTAATTTCACGGACTCCCCCGCTGTGCCTCAAATTCGAATATTGAGTTATTCATATTTTTTTTAAAAACCCTAAAAAAAGCTAGTATTAAAAATTATACAAATGATGAAAAAAAAATTGTATGTTTCCTGTCAATTTTCCAGTAAATTGGACTAATGCAAATAAGCTTTCTACTAAACACGAGGAAACGCAAAACATTATTTGTTAAGCTTCCATTGTGTTTTTTCATTTTAATATTTAGTAAATAAAAAAAATTACCGTGGTAGTTGAAATGGTGAAAAGTAAAGTAGGTGAAAATTATTAATTGCGTAAAATAATCACTAACTCATAAGATTTGTACATACCGAGAATTCTAAGTCTGCCCAACACCGTTTTCTTAGAAAAGTGGCATAGTTGCTCGGATTGCAAATGGGTCATTATTCCTATTTTGAAATAGAGCAATCTCTTAATCTCTCTTCATAGGAGAAACATAGAACTGAGATGAACCTTATATGCATTTTCAAAATACTTAATGCCATAAGTAATGTCCCATCTCTGTTGCAATCAATTTATTTTAATGTTCCCAACCATATCCCCAGAGGTCAAATATTGCTATTTATCAAATTTTCTATGAGCAACTTTTGTTTTTATGCTCCAATGTCCAAAATGTGAAGATAAGCCAATTCCTCACACAACTTGGAATTTTTCGGAATAATCTTCCGGTGTTTTTTAGATCTCTTTGCCACTAAAACAGGGTGGTAAAAAGATAGATTGGCATGTTTTAGCCCGAATGTTAACCATGCTTATGAATATATTGTGTACCATTATTTTTTTACCCATGTTTTTCTTTGCTACATAGTTTTATGTTCTTTTTGTTTAGTTTCTAAGACATATGTGTCTTCATATAACTGTTGTTATCGGCTTTAGTCGTATATATATTTTTATATATATAACTCCTCCGAACGTGTGATGTCACCGTACTCCTAAACGGCTTAACCGATTTACGTGCGGTTTTCAGAGAAATATAGATCTTTGCGTTGTGCGTGTTCGTAGAAAATTTTCAATCAAATAAGTAAAAAAGAAGTTAGGAGCATAAATGTTTAATTCATCGATCTACCAGGGTTGCATCCGAGGAGAATGCATTTGCAAAAAAATGGAAAGATGTTGTTTTGTTTTTGTTTTTAAATGTTTACAAACAGCATTTGTTTTTTGTGGATCTCAATCAGACTTTTTCCTTAAATTCCTTATAATTTCTACCCGTTTGTTTCTTAATATTTAATTTTTGGTAACACTAAAATAATATTAAATTCAAATTTATTTTTAAAAATCGTATTGATACATAAGTACACCTTTTTGTTGGTGAGACGACCGGAGTTTGACGTTTGCAAAAAAATGCCATATTTGAAAAAACATTTATTTCATGTTTTAGAATCCAACCATAAACAAGTACCTAGGTACCTATTTTAATGAAACATTTTAACATTATCGATTTTAAGTTTTGGAATTTAATCACAAATAAGTAGTTAGGTACCTACTTATCAATGAAAAGTATTTTTCCAAGCTAATAAGCAGGGAAGCCAACGTTCGGGCAGGACAACGTCTGACGGGTCCGCTAGTGATAAATAAAATAAATTCCGTTTTCATTTTAAACAACGTTCTGAATCGTTGTTTAAATTTCAGTTCATCAATATCATTTGTTTCGTTACTTGACTTGTTTAATTTAATAATATGTATTCAATATGTGTATTTAAATAGACGGTTTATATTAAGAATGACATCTCGATTGTATGAAATGCCTTGATACATGGTCGGTGTGGAATGTAGAACCCCTTGTTCGATAAATCACTCCGTGTGTTTACAGTTTGTGGAACTGAAATGTGCATTAAGGATTCGGTTTCTATGGTAAACATTTGTTTAGTCCGAAGGGATCTAAATCAATTTCTAATGGAATTCTACACACTAGCATTTCTGATTGACTACTACACTAGAAATTTAACCAGGCGAGGGATACTGGAAATGGATACTCGTTTTTTATAAAAATTATAATAATAAAAATTTGTTTTTTTTTTAAAAACTTTTTATGATGAAACATCATCATACTTTCTTTTTCTTTGTGTGCCATGTCAGGTCCCTCTGACTGGAATTTTTCTTCACCAAATTAATATTCTGGGAAGTGTTCCTGGAGAGGTTTCCCGTTGTCTTCTCCAGGAATTTTGTACAGGTTACTTTTCCTTAGCTGATGGATCTTAATTTTGTGACGCCGAAGAATCGCCATTCGCCCTTTCCTTATCTGCTATGATCCTGATATAAAAGTCAGCATCATGCTTTGTTTTCACTAAACTTGTTAAATGTTCAGGCTAAAGTAATTTAAAACGATTAAACACGAAATTTGAAACATGAAGCTTCATAATATGTTTTCGAAAAACGTCTGAAGTATCATTACCATTTTTTAGACCCATTTTTATAAAGATCTCTTCTCTTGTAACTTTTTTCTGTTATATATTTACTACTCTTCCAAGCGCTTTCCCGTACTCATTTTCCAAAATAACCTTTAACTGTCATTAAACGAAAGTTGTTCCCGTTTTAGTCCAAACGAAGAGAACAAGAAGACATAACAAAAAAAAAATACAACAAATTCGTTCATAATCCCGAGCATCTTCACCGCGCACTACGGAACTATTGCGTGGAGCTTTGGTAGCTTTATTTTTTTTCTTAAATTGAAAAAAATCTTTCCTCGATTGAACACAAACAAAAGAAGGTGTCGATGAAGGTCACTTTTGCCTACGTCAAATTCTATTTTGAAGGCGTGAAATAAAATAAAATAATATTTGTAACGTAAAAGCAAACACAAAATGTTTTAGAGCAGAAAATTTTCTTTCGCATTCGAATGTCGTTCCGGCATTACGCATAACCTTAACCATTTTAACATATTACAACAGAAATGAAGAACATTTTAAAGAAATTCATGTAGAAGTTTAGGGCTTATGACATGTCATTGGTTGGTTGAAGTGGCCACTTTACACATTGTGTAACATTCACCATTTTGCCCATATTTGAACATCTATATTTTCCCAATCCGTTCATCTGTTGATGTTTGTGAAGTTATAAAGCTAAAACCTTTATTGTTGTGGGTGACATTCATATAATTGAATTATTTCGTCTACATAATAGGCAATGCCTGAAAATGTTTTTTAATTTATATACTTCTTCTTGGACCAGATGGATTTATCAACAATGTTTTGAGTTTTTCCAAATTTCTCCCTTCTCTAAAATGTTCTTCATCTTTGTTGTATTACGTTAATATTAATAGCCCCTTAAGGGGTTTAATCCAGTCCTTTTTTTCAAAAAAATTTGGGCAAACTTAAAACGTTGTTGATATTAAGTTTATATTTCATTTGTCTGTTCTTTCTTTTAACTTATAAATATTTATCTTTTCTGTTTATCCTAGCAATAAAATGGCGCAACGTCGGCAGTTTCAATAAGTGTTTTTTGTTTAGTTTTATCTAAAGTCTAAAACCTAATCCGAGTGCATTACTCTAAACTGATTTATAACATCATTTAAAATTTAAAATAACTTTTATTAACATAGAGAAGAGTTTGTGGAATTTTCTAAATAACTTATTAAGATAATACGGCAAAATGAGAAAGTTCAGCTGTTTTTTATATTTTTTGTTTACTAATAGACTATTAAACTAAACAAAAACCAAAATAAAATATATTGTTTTATCAGCGCTATGGTTTATTTATTTTATTACCTTTTTATAATTAATACGCCAGTGACTTCACAAATTCGAGTGGGTAAATTTTGCTGATTGGTGAGTTGGCTTCCCGGGAACAGGAAATCTATAAGAACGCTTTATCGTTGGTGGATTTGAAAGAACTTATGACTTTATTTGAAATATTTCATTTTTATTAATATTTTCGTCCATTTTGGAGATACTTCGTCGAAAAATTAAATGCTCTAATTTTTACCGCGCGTAGGAAAACATTTTTTATGTGTCTAGTTTCCCGTAGCACTGAACTCCTTCATTGTAAAAAAATAATGACATTTCACATGCACGAGTGTATTTTTTCTTGATTCCAAAAGTTTTTTTCTGCCCGGTAAAAAATAAACTATTTTCATTAATATTTTTGCATCGCCATTCTTATTCCAAAAGGCAACCTTTTTCAGTGTCTGAAAACATGTTTTTCAGCACTGAAAATAGTTTCAGTAACCTTCCAGTGATGAAATAATAAATAAAAAGTAACGGATGGTAAATATTTCATCGATCAAAATTAATCTTAAAAAAATATTTAATTCGGTTGGTAAGTTTTTTATTTAACCTCGATAGTAGTCAAAACCATAACCACCGTAAAATCCTTTACGTTTTAGTGTTTAAAATATTACTTTATTTGCTATGATTTTTATTACGTTTTGATGAACAACTGTTTTAACTTGTTTTCCATAATATGAATTATATTCATGTATAAGCCCTTAGTTTTTTTAAGGATCATAACAAGGTGGCTGCGTACATATTATGTAGGCGGTGTCGTTTATTGTCAAATTTTCAACACCTAATAAACCTAAAAATTTTCCTCCCTTACACAGGTTTTCCTTCTTCACCCGCCATAACCAGACCCAGTGTTCTACAGCAAGATTGTCCATCCAATTGCGCCATTGTGGTGACCGAACGTCGTTGTAGAAGGCCTTCCACGTTACGCCTCTGTGGGTGAAATGATTTCTACTTGAAGAATACAATTGATTTCAAAAAATTATATAAATGAGTGCTAATATTAGATCACATTTTTTTTGTTGCTTAAAATTAGAAAATAACAATGAATGTTTATTCTATGCATTAAAAAAAGGAGCTGTTTAAATTGTTTTTTTATCCATAATTTTAACAAACATTCAAATAGAAACAAATTCAAATAATTAATAAACCATCATATTGTCCTTATAAAATGCATTGAATAGTTTTGGAACTTTGAAAAATGAGTGTCCTTGTCCAAGTCTGGATTTACAATAAGGGATTTCAAAAAAACAATTCAATCTTTGACTAGATCTATTAAAATTTTTAGAAAACAAATGTTGGCGCATAAAAACATATTTTAGACATTGTTGACAATAAATTCCTTCACTGTCGTGCTAGAAAATTGGAAAACGGTGATTGTACTGACCATGTGTATTTGATTGATCACAAATTGACAACACTGCAGTAAGGGGTACAAGAAAGCTCATAAAATATTAGTGTTTTTTTGATTTTCGTCGTTTGATTGTAAAGATATTTTTAATTTTCGATTAACTAATTTAAAAAAATTGATTGCGATTATACGACTGAAGAAAGACACAAGCCTTTATAAACAGTTTCAGGAAAGGGGTGGGTGCTTTCATTGAAACAGGTTTGAGGCTTTCCCTACTAGTCCATCTTCCTTGTTAGAGGTTGTGAACGACGTATGACACTATATACCGCATCGCTACTAGGACACTCACATTAAACTACACAGAAGCCGTAGGGCTTTGCCCCCGCTATTCACGCCCCGCATCCGCGAGGAAAATTCTTTTTCCCCACCACAAGATAAGAGGCCCAATTCGAGGAATACATTAAAACAGAGCTTCGGATTTAAGTAAAATATAAACAAAGCAAATATATTTGTGTTCGGATTTCGATTATATTTGTGTCTGGATTTTGGAATTGCGTATTTGTATTTCTTTGAAAAACAGTACTCCAGTATGATAAATATTTATTTAGAATTCCAAGGAAAACGCCCAAGATTGTGAATAATCAAACTTTTCATAATAAATAATAATAATGTAATAAAAAAAAAATGAGGTTGTCCAAATTTTTGTAGACAAGAACTGGATTCGACTCCCTGGGGAGCTGTTTATATTAACATATTACGAAAGAGATGAAGAACATTTAAGAGAAGGTAATATATAAGTCTAGGCATCTACAGGGCTTATGACCTGTCAATGAAATACCATTCAGTAAAAATAAAAAATATATTCTCCTATTAATAGCATAAAAAATATTTTTAAATAAGTAATTTTGAATTCCCGCAAAAACGGTCATTGCAATGGCTGCGCCCCTTATACGTCACAATTTATGTCGTCACAACTATCAATGCTGAACATGTCGCGTTTTTCTAGCGACATATTTTTCAACATATTTTTTTAAAGATATATTATATGAAAACATTTCTCCACAATATCCATTTGATTTTGAAAATACAATTAATTATTTTAAATCCATTTCATATTTTTATCGGTATTCGTAGTACGTGATATTTCCCTATTGCTTCAAGATAAAATTTCAGGTCTTAAACTTCGCAAAAATCAACAGATGAAAGAATTGAAATAATATAGATGTTCAAATATAGGCAGAATGGTGAATATTACACAGTGTTAAACCAGCCATTGACAGGTCATAAGCCCTGTAGATGCCTAGACTTATATCTTACCTTCTCCTAAATGTTCTTCATCTCTTTTGTAATATGTTAATAATGTAATAGTTAATGTAAGTAAATATTTGTATTGAATCGCTTACCGACTTTGCGTGTCTTCCGGTTTCGGGACGTACCCGTCTCTTCGTTAAAGGGGACGCAAACACCACCATGTCTAAACATGCACTAAAAGATGATTAGTGAATTTAGCTATGGGTTAAGGAATATGCGGGGGGGGAGTAGGAAGGGAGAGGGGCTCAGAGGTTGAACGTCACACTATTGGTTAATTTTTAAATCAAAATATATAAATTCACAACCGACTCAATCATAAATTAAATACCAGGTTATTTTGTAATAAAAATTTGGTCATATATTTTCAATACCTATGTTATTGTGTCAAGTTTCCTCCACCCGGTAGAACAACCAGCATAGTACGGAGTGGAACCGAGAAACAATTCATCCAACTGAATGCTGCATCCACAATTGTGTGGTAAGTGTCTCTGATGAAATATTGATAGCGATTTATGTATTCAAATGGATCCAAAGAGATTTCCATTAATTTCGTGTTTCCATTTGAATTTTAGTACGACAAGCAGAAAGCAGCCAGACATAGAAAAGTGAAACTGAGATAATAGCATTTTTTGAAAAAAAAAAGAAAAACAATATCTACACGATAGTTACTCATTAAAAAACATTCCAACTTTTACAAATAATAAATAATGCATACATTCTTTTTATTATAAATTTTTTTTTTTTACTATATATTTGTTTTTTTTATTATATATTTTTGAATTTTGGTTGACCACACAACCTAAGATGTGCATTTTGCAGAAAACTGCTAGTCCTAGTAAAACTCTGATGTATTTTGTGTCATTATGTATTGAACTTATTATTTTGAATTTGTATTTGCGTACTTAATTGTAAAGAAGAACTCTTATTTTTTTACTATTTTTTCCATACATGGAAATATAATTACAAAAATACACTTGAGAAAAATACATCTTAAAATTAAGCAATCGCACAAATTGTAAAAAATGCGTACAAAGACTTCAGCGTCTGAGCGTGGGGCATTTCTTTTTTAATTATTAAAAAGTTTATAGAATATAAATATGGTATGACATGACCATGAAAAGAAAAAAAAGAAGAAGAAAAGAAATACCAAATAATTCAAACTTAATTCATTTGTTATGTTTATGTGTTACTTGAAAAAAAATTATACCATGCTTTAAAGGAATTTTGGTGATTTTTTAAGTTTGGCTGATCACACAATCTATAAAATGAATTTAGCAGAAAATAACCAGATCTAATATTGAATGAAACCTTATTCAAACTTTGAATGTAAAAGGTGAACATTTTTTTTTTTTACCGGAATGTTAATTTTGATGAATTTATTTAGTATAAATGCCCACGTCTTTATCAGTTTAAAGTTATTTAAGTGTTCAACGATTTTTGCAGGCATTAATCTTCCCATCGCCACCAAAACCGTAAGATTTCCTCTTGTGCTGAAGGTAACGAGAGAACCCTTTTAATACCCTGTCATCGCTCTTATTTTCTTGCTTCCTCTTTCACAGTAGTAGCCGCTCGATTGTGGAATAATCTACCCACTAATGTGAGAGACGCCCCTTCTTTATTTACATTTAAGTCAAGATTGAAATGTCACTATCTAAATATTAAAATTGTTCCTTTATCCTTCTTCTTTCCTTTCCATCCCCTCTCCTCTCTTCTTGGTTTAATGGTATAATTTATTTTTGTAAATCTTTTCTTTTAATTTTTGTTTAAAATTGTAAGATTCAATACGTCTATGTATTTATAATTTTCTTAAACTGAACGATTTGGGTAGCTAAGAAAAATTGCTTTAAGGCAATATGCCCACCCTTATATGATTGTATTTGTAAAGTGTCAAATAAATAAATAAATAAAAAGGTGTTTTTTGCGAATTGAAAAATACCGTTTTTGACAAGAAAATTTTTTTAGGAGGTGATTATTGCAGCTTTTTTTTGTATGAAAGCGGTTTTGTTTAAAAAGAAATTTGCATTATTCATTTTACTATGTGAACAAGTAGATTTTGTCAAATCGACCTTTATTCGATAAAAAATTAAGTTGCATTTTGATATGAGCTTTTAATACAAATTTTAAATTCTTCTTGATTAAAATGGCACAAAAAAAATAATATTTTATTTACAAATTGACTAAAAGTTAAAAATATTATTTAACCATTATGGTTCAATGGTCACAGATGTAATTGGTAAGGATGTTAATATTTTTATGCACCAGGGACCAAATAAAATTGATAATATGGCGGATATTCATAATAATTTTATTTACTTCAAGATTTAAAAGGCAATCGAGGTTAAGTTAATACTTTTATTGTATTTTTTTAAATGGGGTATTACATTACCTTCTTTATTTATGATTATTTTAGTTATTATTACATTTCTCTATAACCTTCAGAAATGTGAAAATTAGATTGAGGTGACAGACAAATTGACGGTATCTCTTAGGTCGTTGTGGCGGCGATAGGAGCATTAGGAGGAGTAAATGTGAATTTATTAAAAAAACGCGAATCTTTTGTAAACAAAAATTAAAAAAAAAAAAATACCGATCATTACAGCAAAAAAAATGTTCTTCTAATGTACGGGTCTGAAAAGAGTCCACAAGACCTTTTAAACGGATCCGGATAATAGACTGGGGCTTTCAAAGTGATTTTACTTTATTATGTACATAATCTATGACTTAAATAGTTTAGCAAATTAATTATCTCTATTCGATAATTTGGTCTAATTTTAAAGTTACTAAGCTTTTAAAGCCAGAAATAATATTTTCGGGGGCTTATTTGAAATGCAAATTGAATCCTAATTTTATGGAGATGGAAAATTTATATCTGCGAGATGCTTTCCTTTGTATGAGGCCTAATACATAATGCCCACATATTTTTACGAACTTTGCGCTTTCCGTGAAAATCTAAAATAACTTATTCCTATCTGGAAACTTAATCCTGGCTTAGAAATGTAAAAGGCACTAAAAAGTGAGGGATTAAAGTGAATTGATCTGAAGTATCCGAAATTTTAACATTGAGATTAGAGAATAGGGTGTTTTATTACTCCTCGCTACCCAAAAAGGTTATCTTTTGACCGTTTTAGGAAAAGAGGTATCAAAACACATACTCGACTAAAATATGATGTGTGTTTTTTCATAATCTTCAATCAATTTTACTCAACTTATCAATTTACAGTGCGAAACACGAAAGAAAATCTTATGTTTGCAGAGAGTGAACATTTTGTATTTAAATTTATGTATTATATTTTATAGTATTATTTTTATTATTTAAAGAAGGGATCAGTGCTATATAAGCTCACTGCAACCTGTGAAGATCTATTGTGGTGGATCCCCGTGAATAGTTCTGGCCCTCTATGGGCAGGTCTTTTAAGAGCCTGGCTACTGCGCGGAAGACAAGAGATCTAATTTTACTAAATATTCCCTCTCTATGCCCAGATCTGTAAAGTATCGAAGTATAAGTAAGGGGCAAGCTCTTTGGCATTCTCAGGTTTAATCAGTGGTCTTCCGAGGGTGCTGATTCTTTTATGATGTAAAGCATCACATTCACAAAAAATAATGTGCAAAGGTGTTCTAGCACATGTTATTTACGAATTTGAGGAAATGATTTGAAAATTTAAATATTTGGTAAATAATAAGAAATCAAGTATTTTCAGTCATTTACTTTAATTTAATCTTCTTATGTTAAAAAAAATTACCCATTCAATCGGTATATTTAGTTTAAAATTGATCAAACGCAAAAAAATTGCTATAATCTTTCGATTTCCTTAACATGAACCCTGTAATACGGTGACCATATTATGACAGAGTTATATTCTATGTTTTGTTTTGTCATTTCGGCCTCGTGATGTAATGCTCAGAGCGAATGCCTACCATACAAGAGGACTCGGGTTCTATTCCCGCCAAGGTTGATTTGAAATATTTTTTTTAAATGATGTGTTTACACTAGAATATTTCACAGTCCCTGGACTTGTACCTGAAGCCTGAGACTGATCATCTTACCTTCTTGTAACAAAAATGATCAAGATACGCTGCGATTGGTGTACCAATGCAGTGCCCTATGCACCATTAGGCGTGGAAAGGGAATGATGATGATGATATTCTAGTTGACTTTGCACTTTTTTTTTTTTTAAAGAAACCTTTGCTTTCTTTTAATTTACCTAAATATTTAATTTTGAGGACCATTGTCAACGAGTTGTAAATAACTTAGTATAAAAAACAGGAATCGTGTTGGGGTAGAGTGGGATTCGAACCATGGACCTTTGATCCTGGAGTCCGAGACACTAGACACGGGACCACAATCCAAATCATGGCAATTATACAATATAGTACGATTTATAAATTATTTTTATAGACTTAATATCCCGTATCGTCCGCAGCCAAAATTAAAAATTTATTAATAACAAGAGTAAATAAACAAAATAATAGCGTATCCCAAACTCCGTAAGACCAAAAACCCTGTATTGAGTTGGGATACAAAATAAAAGAAAGTCGAAACATACATATTTATGATGTTTTATTTGTTTACTATAACGTATAAATTTATAATTTCATTAAATTATTATAATAATTTAGATAATTATTCACTTTGGGCTGTTATGTTTACATCATAGAACTTATTAAATATGTTTTATCTTGCTTATGGTTTTAGCGCGGCGGTAACTTTTGACAACGATTATCTACAACGAAATATCTTTGATTTTTGAGACCATGGACACGTAAACTTTTAAATACTAAAATGAATTATAAACACACTCGATGATATACGATTGATGATATATACATTATTTTTATTTAGTTAGTTCATAACATCTTAGAAACTAATATAAAATTTTAATAACATTACAATTTTTTTCAATTTTTGAACATATTTTTTCAAATTAAAATAGTTTGATGCTTCCTATTTATTCAGGTTAATCATTGTACAGAACGTTCATCTTTAATCTATTGTACAATGAGTTTCGAGACTCTGTTTTGTTCCTCATTGAAAAGTCAGAGTAAAAAAAAGAAAGATAATGATCTAGTTTCATGTGTATGACATTGTTGGTTTAATTTGATTAAATTTTTATTTCATTTATCCTCTTAATTATTTAATGAATAAAAATTGCTACATTACATTGAAATTCTTGCTTTGCTGTGATTAATGTTACAAACCTAGTGATTTTTTATTAAATCACGCCAGTCTAATGAAATCTCAAATATATTCAATTTTTAATGAATTTTAGGAAATATTGCAAAAAGCCACATACCGATTTTTCTGTACCTACCGGTTTCGAGATGTACCTGTTTCTTCGTCAGTATACTAATAACACTAACATGAAAGGTCAACGTGTAAAGTGGGACTCGCATGTATGTATCTTTCTTACAATTAGGACACCAATTACACTTACATGCAAGCCAAATACAATTACATGCAAGGGGAAGATGTTAAATGGGATTTGCATGTATGTACCCGTTTCTTCATCAGAACACTAATTACATTTAGATGCTAGGTAAAGGTGTATAGTGGGATTTGCATATAAGTAACTGTCTCTGAATCAAGATACTAATTACACTAACATGCTAGGTGAACGTGTGAAGTGAGATTCGCACGTTAATATAATCAGTATCCTGACGAAAAACAGCACGCTTTGAAACCGGTAAACATAGAAAAGTCAGAAAGTGATTATTTAAAAATATTTACTCAGATTTATTTAAATCTTTGACCACAAAGTCAATACTAGTTTTTTTTTTTTGAGAAATAAAATAAGTGTTTTTGTATCCTGGCGGATAAGTAATACAGTTCAAGAGTCTTATGCTGGAAAGATATGGCATTTTGTCACCCAGTCGACAATAGTTGTTTGGGCATCTCGATTGCATTTTCATAATGCTATTCTTGAAAATCCTCTGACAATTTGAATTACAAAAACGAATGAGAAAGTGGCAATACTAACAAATCCGTATGGCTCTCCGGCTACACGTAAACTTTTATTCTTTCTTGTCAGACTTCTTCCGTTGAATATTTTGTGTATGAAAAATTATGAAAAATTATAAGAAAATGTTTTAAAGAGACACTGCAATATTTATAATTATTATTTGCCGTTAACATAACACACATCTACATGTTATTAGAAATATTTCCTATTCATTTAATGTTTTCTAAAAAACATATTGTATTGTTTCTAGTGAAACTTTATTTGATAATGGATTTAAAATAAGTACAGTTATATTTGTAGCACATCTGTTGAAACGTCATCATTATAATATTGATCAGTGTTGTAAATTTTAAGTTAAATACATACTCTTCATTCAAACATAAATGCCGAGCCTTTTACAAGACGGACGTTTGACAGCTGAAATTACGATGTCACATTCGATTGTCAATGTTGAGTGCTTTGGGGCACTTGAGATAAAGTCGATTGGTTTTCAATCGACTGCATTCGTATGGGTGGTTCAAGAATGATGCCACTCGTCGAATTACGAAAATCGCATACAATTCTAAAGATGAAGAAAGAAAGAAGCTGTTTGTCAAATATATCTAGAATCCTGGACGAGTGCTTCTTAGGTCAAAATATTAAAAAAGAAAACCTAGTGGAGATAAAACCGCCTTACAGTGGTAGTGCTTAACGCGTTCGTCTACCATACTTAAGGCCCTGAAGAATCCCATTACTGGGAATTTTGACGTGAAAAATTGATTGGAAAGGTTTTTCTATCTTACTTTTTGCAATATGGTCATGAAGATGAATGAAAATATTTGACAAAGGCCATTCATGTAATTTGCCACCCTCACAGTGGACGTAGTAGAGTTAAATTCAATTTAAATCGTGACATACGAAATTTGAAATTTTAGAAGAGTACCTAATTCATTTATTGACAGAAAATATGAGTAAAATCGATAGGAAGACTTACAGTCTTTGAAACGGTTTCGGGCTTACGGAGAAACGTGAACTCCCCCCTAAAGTTGTGTGACCTGGAGTATGTAGATGATGCAGTTCTTTTTGAAAAGCCTGTTGGTGATTTTCAGGATATTGTTGACACACTGCAGGAAAACTCAACTCGTCTGGGTCTTAATATTATTACAAAAAAGACTCAGATTATGTGCAACAAATCCTGTCCTGACCTTGATCAGCCTCTTTAAAATAATGGACAAAAGATTGAAAAAGTTGACAGCATCAAATACTTGGGAGTTTATATAACTGAGGATGGAAGCATGCACAATAAGCTCGCAACCCGCCTATGAATTACTGGAGCAACTTTTAACATGATGCGTGTTGTCTGAAACTCTAGTCTATACTCGTTCAAAACGAAATGCCGATTATTCAACTCTTGTATAATGCCAGTACTCCCATATGGGTGCGAATCTTGGCACCTTACCAAAGCTCAAAACACCAAACTTCTGTATTAATAATGATATTTTTTATTTCCTTTTTTAATTACCATAAAAAAAATACCATTAAATCTTTTACAGAATATTTTATATTTTCTTTTTTATGTTACACAAAAATTATAACCGTCCATTATTTATTATAGGAGCAAAAATTCATTAAAAATTTTTTGTATACCTACAAACAGGTTGTGTCTTTGTGGGATTTTTTTGTTTACCATTATTACTATTAATATATTTATGCCATATTTATGCTTTATTTTTTGAATACTCTGTTTTATCAACAATATTTTGAGTTTGTCCAAATTTTTGTAGACAAGGACTGGATTCAACTCCCTGGGGAGCTGTTTATATTAACATATTACAACAGAGAAGTCTGTGATGTAATATGTTAATATAAACAGTTCCCCAGGGAGTTGAATCCAGTTCTTGTCTACAAAAATTTGGACAAACTCAAAATATTGTTGATAAATTACCTGGTCCATGAAAAAGTATAGAAATTGAAAAAATAACATTTTCAGGCGTTGCCTAGTATGTAGGTGAAATAATTCAATTAGATGAATCTCACCTGCATAAATAAAGGTTTCAACTCTTTAACTTCACAAACATCAACAGATGAAAGAATTGAAGGAATATAGATGTTTATTTATTTTATTTATTTTACATAAACGGCAGAAATTGCCTTTAACATATATTGAACATAAATATGAAAAAAAAAATTAAAAAATACATATATAGAAACATAACAAAAAATTATAAAAATTGCATAACTATAACAATAGTAACAAGCAGGTAAATACATAAAAGCAACCAAAAATAATAACGAAATAAATACATAAATATGAAAAAACAAAAAAGGAAAAAACATTTTTAAATAAAAAGAAAAGTTTAAGAATAATATTGCGAGAGAAAAAAAGAAATCAGACTCGTTTTATAACTATCAAGTCCAGAACCAAATATATCAGCCTTGTCCTCATACTGATTGCGATATCTATGGAGCCTAGGGATAGGCGAGTGCATGTGATAGTTGGTTCTAGAACTTGCAGAACAAAAAGGAGATCTGTGGCGGGTATGTCGACCAGGTACACGGAAACACACCAACTCCAGCAAATCTGGACAGTCAATTAATGAATTGATCACCTTAAAAAGTAATATTAGGTCAGTTAGGATTCTTCTATCAGAAAGTCTTAAAAGATTTGCTGAAGACAACAATTGATTATAATTAAATAAAGCAGCAGGAATATGAAGTTTAAAATTAATATATTTTAGAAATTTCTTCTTGACGCGCTCGAGTGAATCAGAATGTACACGATAATGGGGCGACCAGACTGGAGAAATATATTCTAAACGACTTCTAACCAGGGAGCAATAAAGTGACTTGATTGGTGCGATACTTTCAAATTTATTAGTAACCCTACAAATAAATCCCAACATACTTAGCGCCTCATTTGAAATCTTGTCAATATGTTTGATAAATGTAAGTTTATCATCAAAAATTACGCCAAGATCCCTAATGAAATTAACTCTTTCAATTGTTGCGTGGTTCAACAAATTGTTAAAAATTAAGGGTTTCTTACTTTTTGAAAAGGAAATAACCTGGCATTTATCTATATTGAGAAAAAGATTATTTTTATTGCACCACTCGTGAATTCTGTTGAGATTCATCTGCAGGGTATTGCAATCATCAGTATTATTTACAATTCTATAAAGTTTAAGGTCGTCAGCAAAAAGCAAATATTTTGGCATGTTCAAATATAGGCAGAATAGTGAATGTTACACAGTGTGTAAAGTGACCACTTAAACCAGCCATTGGCAGGTCATAAGCCCTATAAATGCCTAGACTTCTATATTACCTTTTCTTTAATGTTCCTCATCTCTGTTGTAATATGTCTGTTTTATCACTTGTGTTTATTGTAAAAAAAAAAAAAATAAGCAGTGGAGAACAGAGGGCTGAAGAAGAAGAAGAGTATGATCAATATTTACTGCATTTAGTGTACGATTGGTATAGTCGTGGCATGATCTTACATTTTTTTAAACATTTTTTTTGCACCACAACAGGCCAGGAGGCCTAATTACAGTGGTGAATTACATCACAGAGCACCCAGGCTTGAGAAAAATCACATTACAATTTTTGTGTTCTCACCGGGAATCGAACCCGGAACCTTCCGTGCGTGAGTCAAGCGTCTTAACCACTACACCACGGAGGCCGCCGAGTGAGTGTAGTGATTATGATGATGAGTACGTTTGAAAAGCTGGGGATTTTTCAAACTTTTATATAAGCAAACTCAATAGTTACATAACATATTTTTATACCAACCTTACTTCTAAACACAGTTCTACCTTTTTTTCTTTATATTGTATTTTTTAAAATTTTATGTTGTTTATATACTCATGTGTTATATAACTTCCATGGATGTAAAAGCCTTATGGGCGTGAAAAATTAATAAAATTAAATAAAACATATGACTCTGCTTACAATGTAGGTACTCGCTTTGATCCAACTATTCACGTAACAGTTACGGAGAACTTCTCTCAGACAAAATAGTAAAACCTGCTGGGAAATATTAATAGGAACAAGCCATACCTCCCTCGTGAGCGATGGCGATAATAGGCGCCGACCCACCCCCGAACGGAATAATACGTCGCGAGCAAAATTCGACAAAATATTTTATAAGGGAGGATTTTGGCAACGCGAGACGTGATGCCAATTTTCTATTTCCAATACAAACGTTTGCATTATTGAAAACGGTAAATAGTAAATAGCTGCGATTTCTCTAGGCGTTGAGAAAATTTATTTTCCACACAAACAACTTGCTCTTCATTTCACTTGCAGGGTTCATGGTTTAAAGGGTGCATCTGTTTTCTTACTTTTATTTTTTTACACAATAATGAAGAGATTGCGATGTTACCTAAATAATTTACCAAATGAATTAAAGATAATTGTTATGATTCTGATGCCTTTGCGAAAACAAAAACAAGCATTTTACGAAATGAAATGAAATAAAATAAAATATATAATTATCAACACTATCGTCATTCCCCTATTTGTATCCAATTGTGCATAGGTCACTGCATTTGTCAATCAAATGCAGCATATTTCGATTACCTGTTACACTAAGTTCATCAGATTAGAATGAATATTTCAGTGAACAATGATTTTTTTTATACGCCCTACATGCTTTTTTTTTATTAGTAATACATTCAAGTGCAGCAGTGTTACATAAGTATACAAATAAGATTAAAAGTAAGAATAACATAAGACAAACTAAAAGAAACAATAATAATTTAAAATATGGAAATGTACCCACATAGGTATAAACCCTTACACCCATACAGAAAGATATTTAATATATATTTACATACACAAATACACACACATACATTTAGATACATGTGTACACATATATAAATATGAATATTTATATATATATACATACACATAAATATATGTATTATTATAAAAAAAACATTGAGTAAAAAAAGAACAACATTAAGAAATTTTGTACAGATTAATTTATAGTTTTTAGAATACTTAACCTTAAATTATATTTAAAAAAAAAACGAAATATATCAACTTCTTTTGCAAATTATGCTACTAAAGTAGTGATTTATTTATTTAACACTTTATACACATATTCTATTTTTATACATAAAAGGGCGGGCATATTGCCTTAAGGCAATTTTTTCCCACCTACTCAATCCGTTTAATTTGAAAAAGTTACAAGTACATGGACATATTGAATCTTACGATTTTATACAAAATTAAAAACAACGATTAACAATATAATTTTAAAAAAAACACCTTACTATGATGAGAGGAGAGGAAGAGCTCTCTCAGATAAACAGGCGAAGCGAAATTATTGAAAATATTGTGAAGAAGTGATAGAATGTTTCTTCTATGCCTGATACTGAGTCAGTGTAGTTGCGTGCGATATTCGATTATGTGGTTGAATTTGCAAAAATCAAAGATTATACAAACATTCTGCAATCCTCCGTAGTGTAGTGATTAAACTGCTTGCCTCACGCGCGGGGGATTCCAGGTTCGATTCCCGGTGAGAACACAAAAGTGATGTTTTTCAAGCCCGGGTGTTTCGTGGTGTAATTTACCACTGTAATTGGCCCTCTTGGCCTATTGCGTTTAAAAATAAAACTTTTATATTACCTACAGTATCAATGACGGCTTATGGAAAGTAATTCAATTTTTTTTCTAGATAAAATGGAAATATGTACAAATTATAATGAATAAATGTTTGATAAGTCTGTTTGTAGATTAGCGCCAAAAGTGGGAATATGTAAAATTATATTCGTATCGTTTACAAAGTTTATCTTGTATGAATTAGTTATTACTAATTACTAGCCCGCATCCAATATTTAATATTTAACTTAGTTAAATTGTTATACTTTATATGATGTTAATTACTTCGTGACTGCGTCAAGTTGAGTTTATGTTAAATACATATTTGATAAACGCCAATATGAGGGTATTATCGGACTTTTCACAATTAAAATTAATGTCGTATCGTTAATTACATAATCTTATATTTTAATATAAATTGTTGGAATACGATCCGTTGTCAGATTATCTAGATTTAATTTGATTCAATTTATTAAACTCTGTGTACGTAATGTACAGTGTATATTGGCAGGTTTATTGCCAAATGGCAATCTCTATTAAAGTTTTTTTAAATGATTTAAGTTACAAAACATATTGAATAGAAAATAAAATAAAACGCAAAAAATATACAAAAATTCAAATATCTGTACTTGTACATAAATTACTTTAAATCAACGGGAAAAATGAAATAAGAGGTATGAAGAAAGGAAGAGAAGAGAAAAACAATGTTTTTTCAGACGCGATTTAAATAAAGATACTGTAAAAACATTTTTGGTAGTGGACAAGAGATGCTTCTACAGTCGACCCGCATGGACACTGTTTGAGTTAGAGAAGAATGAGGGATGAGAAAATTCAGCCCTACAGTGTGTAAAAGGGGCTATTTTAACCATCCAATGATAGGTCATAAGCCCTGAAAATTTCAAGACTTCTTTATTCCCCCCTGTAAAATGTTCTCAATTGTAATATATTAATAATATTAACTCCCAAGGGGGTTGAATTGAGTCCTTGTCAACAAAAATAAAATTTGGACATACTTAAAATAAAGTTGACTTAACAAATATCTCTTGCTCATACAAAAGTGTTTGCATGCATCGTGATTCGATAAATAACTTTGAGGTCAAACATTTTAAGATAAATATTTATTTGCAATCATAAACTGCAAAACATTATACGTACACAATTAATAAAAATGTTTCTACCTCTCCAAAAGAGTGAAAACTCGTGTTTAGAGAGGAAGTTCGGTTTACATTCATTTTTATGTATATAGGGGTCGGCACTCGAAGTATTACCAATTAAAAATTCTGTAATTTCGTAAATTTAAATTTTTTTAATTTAAAAACTTCAGTATTTCATAAAAACATTTCAGTTTAGAAAAAAAAATTTTTTTTCCACGTTTAACGCGGATAAAAGCATTGAGTCTGTCCAAGAAGGCGTCACACGCTGCACGAATATGGGCTGATGATATTTTGTTTCATTCTGGCAAAGATAAATTTTCGGTGTTTTAGGCGTCGACCGTCTCATATTTTTTAGGTGATACTTTGGCCTCTAAAATAGACCATACTGAAAAGTCCATTGGGTTTAAACCCGGGGAATATAGAGATCACTGTTGTGATGAAATGAAGTTGAAAACTTTTTCTTGTTAAAAACGTTGGGTTTCACGGGTTTTATGGGATGGTGCCGAGTCTTAAAACGTCTAATAGTTTCTACCAAAGTCCTCCTCTGTGGATTTTTTTTATGATACCAGTATTATTGTAACGTGCAATGGTCCTGTACACAAACATTTTGTTCAAATGTAAATGTCGTAGCTCATAAATAATAGCTGGTTGCGTTTTCCAGCCAAATACAGAGCAATAACACCGTTGAGTTTGAATTTCATTTCGATAATTTTTTTTTTTAACTGTGACGTAAAACAATATTCTTAAGTAGAATTATTAACAATATAACAGGATGACACATGTCAAAACTTGAGCGCACTTTCATAATCCGTTTGGTTGCTAGAGCAGCGTGAAATTGCATTGCAATTATAAGACGCGGATAATATGAAAAATAACACATTTATTTATTGTACGGTAGTGGCACTCAACAGAAAATTAATAAAACACGATGCAGCATACGATTTAAGAACACGTAATATTTATTCGTTCTGCCCAGTCAAAGTTGCTATCCTTAATGAGCTACTGGTATACGTATTGAAACATCTTTGAATTGAGTTTATTCAAATACTGTTGGTAGTTTCTCTGCGGTTACTGGTCAGCACTCAGAGAAGGATCAGTTTGCGATGAGCTCTTGAGGCTATTTGCAAAGTTCACTTTATCAAAACTCCTCCTAAAGTAAAATGCAAAACTGTTTCTATAGACTGTTTATTATTCGATATAATTTTTGAAAGCAGGGTAACAGGGTACGAAATTAAACCTAGCTAATTAAATGTTAATCTAGGGAGTTTTTTCTGAACACAAATTTAATGCTTATGAAAAAAAAACTTTCTTTGATTATAGTTCTTATCCGGAAAAATGAAAAATACTATAATGTTTGTGAAAAATAACCAAAACAATAGCCTTGAACGAGTGATTTCAACCTAATGCACACAGGTCCAAGAAGCGTAATTAGAGCCTTTTTTAATTTTGTATTTTTTACAATTTTTTTTAATAACCGTTATATTTAATTAACAACAGTGACCGATCAAAGTTTCGGTTTCGGACAATAAAACGAATTGCGGCCAAAAATGGCAAACATTGGAACTATTGCATATAAATTCTGTTCATTATTACAAGAATTTCCAAATAAGCACACCAGCCGCGTGATACCCGACGGAGAAAAGCTTATTTCACACATATCATTTTAATCTAAACGGCGCGGTGAAGTTTTAGTGGACTGGCATTTATAAGATTCATTAGTAACTATTTAAATTTAAAAATATTTAGATTTTTCTTTTTTAACAAAAAAAAAAACTCCAAAATTAATGACATTTAATAAAAATATCAATAAAAACGTCTGGGTTAAATTTTATTTAAAAAAAGAAATATTATTCTTTTTATAATTTACCTAAATATTTCAATTTTGGTGACCATTTTCAACAAGGTG
Organism: Micrasema longulum; assembly: GCF_059751315.1. Taxonomy (NCBI): domain Eukaryota; kingdom Metazoa; phylum Arthropoda; class Insecta; order Trichoptera; family Brachycentridae; genus Micrasema; species Micrasema longulum. Next base: position 82,973 of record NW_028279872.1, read on the forward strand.
TAAATAACTCTTTATTAGAAAATGGAAATCGTTGGTGTAGAGTGGGGTTCAAACCTTGGACCTCTGATCCGTGAATCCGCAACACTAGCCACGGCAGCATAACTCGATTCAAATAATAAACTCAACAAAAGAGATTTTAATGGTAGCTTTACCAGAATCATTATTTTAATTTTACGAGTACTCTCAGGTAAAAATCATGCAAAACGAAATAGACTGGAGATTAGTCGGTCTCATGGTGTACTGTTTATTGCGTTTGCCAGGCATTAAATAAATGAATGTTAAACAATATATGTCAATCCACTGTATTGTATTTTACCATGCCGTATAACAAAAATAATTGACACTAGATACGCAGCAATTAGAGTACCAACGTGGCGCCCGCTCCCTACGCACCGTTGGGTGCAGATAAGGAAATGTTGATTGTAATTAACGTATATTTTAGTGTATTAATAAAATACATTCATATCAATATTCAACGCAAAAATGTTATGCATTGTAAACAAACATGTTTCCTCCTCCACTAAGGGTCGGAATTAAAAGTTAAGTAAGTAATATCAAACAATATTAATCAATATTACAATTTGTTTTATGAAATTGAATGTTATATTAAGAGAGTGGGGAGGGAAGAGTAAATTGGGCCAGGAACCTTATTACGTAACTAGATTTAGGTAACAAAATACCACAATCTCTGTAAATGGTTAAAATTGTTTTAAAATGAATGCTCCTATATGTTGTTCAAATTTCTCATATGACTGTCAACAAATTTTATCCATTAGTTGTATGTGATACGATATTTCACTCAAAAATACAAAAAACGAACAAAAACATAGAAAATTGAAAAAAAAAAAAAAAAGATTTACGCATTGAATTGGCGATATAAAATAAAAACTTAGCTAAAAAGTCAAATTTATTACATATATTGGTGACACAAATAAGTAATACTTGATTAATTAAAAAATTTAATGAAAAAAAAAAAACATCATATCGGTGGACTTCTACTGTTCGCGTTCAATCAAAGAAATAAAGGAGAAAACAAGTAAAAAACAATGCATTTTTGACTAATAAATTGTTAAATAATAATAAAGGAGAATTATCGGGGTCAGTATTAATTAAAAACGCTTTTCTCGAAAACCACTTGACTGTGAAACGTTCATTATAAAACCTTTCCCTTAAGTATGTGTGCTTAAATTATTTCCGTTTTTTTTTCTCGAATAAAAATAATAATTCAAATTAGTCAATGATTTATTCTCCTTATTTGTTTTCTCCTTTATTCCCCCAATTCAACGCGAACAGAAGGGGTGTCGAAAATGCACACTTTCATTACTTAAAATTTCATTTTGAAGACTTGTAATTATATAAAAAATATTTAACGTTAAAGCAAACAGAATACTTTATAACCATTACCACTTTAATTTTTTTAATGATCATTGTTAAATTTAAAATAAAAACGTACACAACTTAAAACATTAAAGTTTGTAAGTGAAAATTTTGGTCGTAATATTTTTTAGAAATTAAAGATAATAATAAAATCTTAATAACAAAAATAAATGTATCATATATTTTGTAATAGTAATTCATTGGTCAATTTGTTAGTTAATTATAAAGACAAAAATAATTAGTTTTCCAATTCAGGGACTTCTTAATTGAAATGATTGTAAAAATACATGCTACGTACGCCAAATGGGTAGAACTTTTAAAATACGAATTAAAGAACATATGCGATCCTAGTCTAGTAATAAAGATAACTCGAAATTTGCCAATCATTTTACAAAACATAAACATGTAAAGATAATTAAAATTGCCCTGAAAGGCTATCAATGAGATGGAATAGTAATTAACAATTGAAATAGATGGATTTTAAAAATAAACCCGACGTAGAATTCCTTAACGAACAGTTAAATTATTAGATATTTACTAATTATGATTTCAATCATTTTCAGACATCGTAATTCAAAGTCATAAGCCTAACTGAGATGGAACAATAAATAACCTGATCCACAACAATAATAAATATATAAACAATATTTAAACTCATTAAAATATCATTATATCAACTCGTTAATTAACTCGAAACACCTGTTAAATGGCCCTTCACACAATAATAATACATTTAAAACACTGTGATATAATTTTGAATTCTCTATCCTTACTGTTTTGTAAAAATACATTGAGTTTTATAATGAAGATACGTGTACCAGTCTCAAAGATGTTGCGAAAGCGATGAAAACGGTTACTGGTTTTTCCAAATTTGTGGATCAAAGTATAACTCTTCCTTTTTTTTTAAATAAAGGACACAATTCAACATCCCTAATATTTTTCAATGTTTTTCCCGATTCGTAAAAATACCTAAGTTAGAGTTTATTTGGCCCTTTTTTTGTTGTTTATTTTTCCACACACACATTATTTACAAAGAAATATAATTACAAAAATACACCTTAGTATTAAGTTATAACGTGAATTGGAAAAAACGCCCACAAAGACCTCAGCGTCTGAGCGTCGGTCATTCCTTTTTTAATTATTAAAAAGTTAATACCATATATATATGGTATGACATAAACATGAAAAAAAAGAAAAGAAAAACTAAATTAACACATGCGAAAACATGATTGATTTGCAGAATGCATTTATTTTTAATTAATTTTTTAAAGAATGTGTTTATCTGTTCCTTCCATGCAAGACCTCAAACCTACTTTAAAATGTACCAATGATTTAATGGTTTGTAGTTCCTTGGTTAGAAAATTGAAGGATCCTTGGACCAACATGTGAGGAGTGCCTCTGTGCGAACATAGTTCTGCATCCTGGAACTGGCAGGAAAATAAAAAATAAATAAATCGAATAATACTTAAATTAACATATTACAACAGAGATGAAGAACATTTAAGAGAAGGTAATATAGAAGTTTAGGCATCTACAGGGCTTATGACCTGTCAATGGCTGGTTTAAGCGGCCACTTTACACACTGTGTAACATTTACCATTCTGCCTATATTTGAATATCTATATTCCTTCAATTCTTTCATCTGTTGATGTTTGTGAAGTTAAAGAGCTGAAACCTTTATTTATGCGGGTGAGATTCATCTAATTGAATTATTTCACCTACATACTAGGCAACGCCTGAAAATATTATTTTTTCAATTTCTATTCTTCTTCATGGAACAGGTAATTTTTCAACAATATTTTGTATTTTGTCCAAAATATTGTTGATACTTAAATTAATTAATAATACACTTTTTTGTTTATAAATTTGTATAAACCACTTAATTTTTTTTTTAATTACACTTCGACCGGTTTCGAGGTTACTACCTCATCGTCAGGAATTTAACTAAAATGTCATACCACAAAGTGAAACATGTTTTTGATAACAATACTCGTAATATAATTAATAAAACTTTAATCGCTTTCCGTAATAAGGTCCCAAGACTAAATGTTTTGGACCAACTTTAAATTAAGTGTGAAACTTTGTCTTGAGACTTCGCAATTTCCAATACAATATAAGCTCCTTGCATATATAATGTTTGCATTTTGATGAAATTGCTAAAGATATAACCAATTAAGCGATACTTTGATTAGACCGTTTTGGCTATTATTACTTGGTAATTATAATGTGGAAAGTGATCGTGTTGTCAGAGCTTAACTATATGTAAGTAAGAATGATACAAGAAATATTCTTGTGTAAGCGTACTACTCGTATTATCTATGCAAAATGTTTGCTTATTCATTAAATTCATCAAATCTAATTTAATTTGCTACTTTGAAAACTAAAAGTTACAGATATTTGCACAATATTGTTCTTAATTTACAAAATTTAGTGATCAAATTATTAATCTTAGAAAATTGCACCATCAGCGACACGATGATTCAATATCCTTATTGCAGTTGGTCTCAACTGGTTTCTCCGCATGCGTCTCTATCTGAATATAAAAATAAATTAAAGCTTGTATTTAATTCTCTAAATAGTCTAGTTCTCCATAAATTCACCAATAAAGATGATAAAAGAACATTAGGCCACACTATTAAAAAAAGTATTAATATGCCACAAATAAAAATAAAACACATAATAATTCATCAGGTTAAAAAGAATGACGTATGCTGAGGATTTGGCTTTTAGATCGCGAATGTATATGTTGATTTTTTTGTGTTTTAATCCATAGTATTTGATTTTCTATCTGTTTTTCATGTATATATACACATTTGTTTCATAGTTATAAGATTTTTGACATGTTGTAGAATTAAGGATAATAATAAATATATGACAGGGGCCGTGGTGCAGTTGATTAGACGTCCAACTGCGAAACTAGCGTCGCCAGTTGCAAGAAAAAAAATCCATGAAAGTTTTTTTCTCAATTGATCTGGGTGATGTGATGTATTTTTCATTACCTCCTTCCATATCTACTCTATCTTACCTGCTGACAAGCCTCAAAATAGAGGTTTAGCGCGTTATTCCTTAAAAAAAAAACGATATAAGTGATAAGCACCTACCAACTTACTGCAGTCATGCAGTTTGTAGGTAATGATTAATAGTATTATTTTTTAAATAAGTCAAATAAATGAGTTTTAAAAATGACTTGATTGAAAATAGTAAAAATTTTGAATAATTTACCAAGTTTGTTAGCTCTCGGGTTGAGAAATGAAAGATTCTAAGGGCGCCCCATAATTTGGTGACCGATTTTTATTAGTGCAGTACTCGTCTTTGAGAGAATGTGGAGAATGGTTGGTAAATTTGAAATATAGTCAAATGAGCCCAGTCCAACGTCTCTGGGTATGAAGTGAACAAATATTTTGTGCTGTTCTTTCCCATCGAAGGGAAGTTGTGCTGCCTTTCGAACCTTTGCTGATTAAATTGGCAAACGTTATACCTGCTGACAATTCTTTCACTGTGAATTGATTATATTTAAAACCCTTTTAAGTGAAAGTAAGGTGATCAGCCTTAGGTTTAAGATGCCAGACCAGGAAAAATGCAATAATACGATTCGAAAATATTAAAAAAATATATTTTACGTCCGTTCTACCAGAAATCGAACCCGGGACTTATATTTTACGTTCTTCAATATTTGACCAATGGTATATATCAAAATATATTTATTTATATATCAACGGTTCAAAAAACATTTTACTATAAAATAACTACAGAAATAATCACAGCAGTGCACAATTCATTGTGTAATATATCGTATGATATTTCAAGTTGAATAATTAAAACTAAGTGACTAAGTAAAAGTATTTTTTTTTAAAAACAACAAAAAAGAAACATAAAATATCTAAGATGACAAATAAAAGATAACAATTACTGTGAGAAAATCTTATGTTCTTAATATAAATATATCAAAGTAAAGTTGAGAATAATTTTAACATAAACATAAAGTGGCTAGAATTTAACTGGGTAATATTAATTTTTAAAAAAATATCCCACATTAATACTGTATAAACAATAAGTATTTTGGAGCAATGTGAAAACTTAAACAATCTAAATAACACCTTTATTTTATCAGTTGGTTGAAAGAATTCGCCATTTAGTAATAAATTCACCTATGTATAATTTATTTATATAAAAAATAAACGAAAATACTTACCCAAAATAAAGAAGGTTAAATTTAATAATATGTTTTTAATAAATTCATTACTTAAAAAAAAAATAACGAGTGAGATTGCATTTCAATGCATTAACAGAGTTTGTATTAAAAATATCAACAATTTGTTCAAACTTATTTCCATACCTATGTATCCTGGATACAAGTGAATGCATTTCGATATATTAAGATGTATGAAAGATATATTTTAAAGTAATGTTTAAACTACAATAATGTTTGATAATACGTTTATGCCTCGGTTTTTCATAATGTAAGTACTTCCTAAACTACATACCACAAACAATATTATTGTGCTCGCGTTCTCGTATTTCCCTTAATAATATTTTGCTTGTAAACTAAAACGAATTAACTTACCTGAATTTAATTTCGGTTTAGCAGCATAAATTAAGAGCGGGAACAAAAGTTGTTAGCTGCCTATGTTCGGCTGCGGAATATTGCACAAGTGCATTTCGCTGACAATATTTTTCGCTCCGGCGAGATGAGAAGCAACAAACCGGAGGACCACAAATGGCTTTCCATCGTACCTCGGCACTTAGGGCACTTAGGGCCCCGTTCCCCCAAAACATGCTATGTTCATCCATGAATCTGTGGGCTCAGAGGCAGTGCCGAAGTTAGAGCCGGGCGCTTGTGCTAGCTCTCAAAGCACGTAAACTTGATGTTTATTTTTCCAATTTCTAATCATTTATGTGCCATGAGCGCGTTAACTCGCTCTAAATTTTCGCACTCAGATGATCGGCCATACTAAAAAAACGTGTTAATCTCTTTAATTTTTTTACGTACTTTACGGGACTGGGTTAAGTATTCTGAAGAACGATACAAAAACAATTTGTCAATAGTTACGCTAATTTCTTTGTTAAAATAGCATTGTCCCTTCCCAGTGTTATTTACAGTAAATTCCTTTTCGGAATTCAGAATATTTTTTTTTTACGTAATCCAAGTTTATCTTCTTGATTCCGAGTTAGTTCATTAAACAGGTCACACACCAAATGGTGACCCCGACGTGATATTCTTCAGAAATTCCATCAAGTGTTAATTTGACTACATTTACATAAAAAAAAATACTTCTGGCATATTTAAATAAAATAACATCAAAAAATCAGGTTGTGGTCCTACGGCTAGTGTCTCGGAGTCGGTTCGAATCCCACTCTACCCTAACTTGATTCCATTTTCTAAAAGTGAGTTATTTACAACTCGTTGAAAATGGCCCTCTAAATGAAATATTTGGGTAAATTATAAGAACGCATGTATTTTTTTTTTTTTTAACAAAAAAAAATCATTATGTAAATAAAAGTTAGGTTTTTATGTAGGTATAGTTTATTTCTGCATTAGTAACTATTTTTTTTTTGTTTTTCTGGATTATTATTCTATTCGTCACATGCAATTATTATTATTATAATTTTTAAAAATATCTTTAAGAACCGGTCCCGTAAACGGAAAATGTCGGTAGTGATCATATCTAGCGTGTAGTATCAGGTAGGCTGATTGTGTAACACATGGCGTAGTTTTACATCAAACAAGCAAACGTTAATTTGTTCTGAAAACACACTTTGATCACCCAACACAGGGCTCTAGGCCTTATAGAGTTAGGGATTGACTCGTACGAAGACTCTTCTTCTTTTCATAGTTTTACTTCCCTTATTAAACGTAGAAGCATTTCTAATCTCTCTTTTTTCTTCAAAATTGTAAATAATTTTATTGATACTCCTTATCTCTATAATGTAGCGTATTTCAATCAATCGTTTTACTTCCCTTATTAAACGTAGAAGCATTTCTAATCTCTCTTTTTTCTTCAAAATTGTAAATAATTTTATTGATACTCCTTATCTCTATAATGTAGCGTATTTCAATCAATCGTCCCGTAAAGTCAACTCGCCAAGTATTTTTTTTTACAATCCATTTCTCAGAAAATTATATGTTTAAAACTCATTTATTTACCGTAGCTGCTGCAAATTTAACTCATTTTGTCTCCATTTAGATATTTTTAATACAAAATTTTGTTACCTCAAAAAAAATCTCTTTAAATCACTGCAAAATGAAACAGTTGTCAATGTGTAATAAGTTTATGTGACTTTCATTATGTTCACGTTATTATCGTATCAAAGTCTTGAATCGGTTAACTGTATAATGAAGATCCCCCCCCCACTCCTCCACTTTATTTTTTAATCCATTAACCTTTATATTGTTGTCTAATATATTATTTTTTCTCTTAACTGTGTAACGTGTTCTCTTATTATACAGAGATCGGCACTCGAAGTGTTACCAATTAAAAATCCTGTAATTTTGATATTTTTTTTTTCAATTCAAAAACTTCAGTATAACGTCAAAACATTTCAATGAAAAATAGATGTAATTGTTTGATGTAACCACCTTTAGCGCGAAAAAAAGCATCGAGTCAGTCCAAGAAGGCTTCACACGATGCACGATTGTGGGGTGATGGTATTTTGTCCTATTCTCGGCGAAGAGCAATCTTTAAGGCGTTGACCGTCTCATATTTTTTAGCTGATATTTTGACCTCTAGAATAGACCATATGAAAAAGTCTATCGGGTTTAAGTTGTTGTGATAAAATGAAACTGGGAAATTTTGCTGAGTGCTGAGTCTTGTTGAAACGTTCAATGGTTTCTATTGATTTTTTTACGTGCCTAAGGTAACAACGCATAATTTTAAATCTTTTAACGGTAGATTTGCTGATTTGCGTGAGCGTTTTGTGGCAGTTACCGCGGCCCAAACCATCACTGAGGAAGTGACGTCAAGGACTGTGAAAATTAAGACAAAGGCCACCGAATTTTATTGGAGCAATTTGCATTCACTTAAAATATTGCAGAATTTCTTGCCAATAAATGTTTACCAAAAATTAGTCCAGAGCTTACTTCTTCTACTCCTTGATTATGCTGATGTATGTTATCCCGACGCAAATTTTGAACTGCTTGATAAGTTGGAGCGATTACAAAGTGTTCTTTTACGTTTTATCTTTAATCTTCACAAATTCGACCACATAACCGAATGTTTTATTATTATTTTTTTTTAATTTAAAAACAAATATTTGGGTTCTTATGATTTACCCAAATATTCAATTTTGAAGGTCATTTTCAAAGAGTTGTAAATAACTCACTATTAGATAATGGAATCAAGTTGGGGTAGAGTAGGATTGGAACCACGGACCTTCGGTCCGTGAGCCCGAGACACTAGCCCCGGGACCACAACCTGATTTTAATAATAAAATATCGCACGCAACTACACTGGCTCAGGATCATGCGTAGAAACATAAACATTATTTCACTTCTTTACAATATTTTAAATAATTATACTTTGCCTGTTTATCTGAGAGGTCTTCAAACCTCTTTCACAGCATGGGCCATCTCTTTGTTCTTGTTATGAGAGAATATTTTCAATACACATTCACCGCTCTAGTTTGTTAACCTCCTTTTCACAGTAGTACGTGCTCTATTTGCTAATATTTCTGAATCCAAGAGTTTTCTGACTGGTACATTGCCAGTACAAGTAAATAGAGGGAGCAAAATGCAACTTGTAAATAATTACCAAGTTAAGTGGTTCGAGAAGATATTGAAATGAAATCGGTAAACAGGAAATTGCAATTTGGATTTACGAGTATACTACGATTTCCAGAATGACCCAATGCATGGGAAATTAAAATGAATAAGCTCGAAATTGAAAGCTTAGATATTTCAGTGAAGTATTAGAATTTTTTTGCGACATTTATCCATTTTCTCTGGATAATATACAAAAAAAAAATTAAGCTACAGAACGCATAGGCGGTTGGGATTCTAGTTTTTTTAATTTATTTTTCAATGTTATTTTATGAAACCATTTGAATATTTTACTATTATTTAAATATTTTTATCATATTATTTTAATGTCAATCATTGTTATATCTCAAAACGTTGTTATACCTATCTCAATTATTATAATGTCAAATACTTGTTTGTATTATTCTCTATTGATTTCAATGCTTGTATTATTTTTTAAATTTTATTATGTCTGTAACATCATTAGTCAATTTTATAGCTTAACACGAGCAAATCCTATAAATCTATATTAAGTGCACAAATTGGGAAACAAATATAATTTTGAATAAATACATTAACAGTATTTTAATTCGGCCTCCTGGCCGGTTGTGGTGCCAAAAAAAACCAAAAAAAAATGGATTAACATTTTCACCTCATCTGCATCTAACGAAGCATAGAGCCTTGGGTTAAGATATTTAACCAATCGCAACATAAATAAAATATTTATTATAAAACGAGCTTTTACCCTCGGCTTCACTCACGTGGTATCGGGGTAAAATTATTGAGATAATTAATTAGTTGTGTCGTTTATAAATAAAAGGTTAAGTTTATCGATGAGAATTTTCCCGATGGAATTAAATATTTTTTATTGGGATTAAAAGACGCTTGGTCTTCCAAATATCGCTATGAAAGAAATACGATGATCCATTAATTTATTGTGACAAAACATCGTTATTTTGTTTGCAAATAAAAAACCTTACCACGAAACAAAAAGCAAATTAACCTAACAATTGATAAATCAAGTCAATGATAAAAAAAAAAAAAAAAAATAATAAATGTTATTAAATATTTGTTTATAACCACTTACCGACTTTTCTTTGTCTACCGGTTTCGAGACGTACCCGTCTTTTCGTCAGGACACCAATCGAAACAACATGCAAACCAACATGCAAAACCAACTATACACCTTCACCATAGTTGTTGCGCAAAAATATAAAACCAACACGACATGCATTTTGTTGGTTTGATTGGTGTCCTGACAAAGAGATGGGTACGTCTCAAAACCGGTAGACATAGAAAAGTCGGTAAGTGGTTATATACAAATATTTAATGACATTTAATAAAATGTTTGACGGCAATATTAATACTTTAAATATTAATAATAATGAATTTTGAATTGATTATTTTTGATATCCCACCTTATTGCCTAGGCATTTTCAAATAATGTTGCTAATTGTTACTGTATTTCTTTTTTTAATGTACTTTTTAATTTTCGTTATGAGAAGTAAGGTTTTTATTTTACTTCCCATCTTTCCTGTTATCTCTGAGCAAAAAATAAAGTCAATCGGTCGTTCCGTTAAGACGTGAATGATAAACAAACAAAATATCGATGCTACGTCACCATAAACTTCGGAGAAAGACCGGCAATCGATACAGGATACCTTTTATCCCGAAATAAAATATTTGTTTTTACCTGGGAAAATCTTATTATTAATTGACAAAACTAATTAGTTAGCATTTTCCTTAATACCATACAAATGAAGGCCTGGGTAAAAGCAAGATTCAACGACTCTTAAAGCAGCTTGACGCTGAGCCTTTTCTCGTCTTCAAAATGAGAAAATTCAGTGGCATTTTTAAATTTTTTATTTGTTTATAGACGAAAATTTGTTAGAGATCGTATTATCAGCGCTTCGATTTTTTAATGTCTTGTATTTTTGAAATAACACCACGTGTAACGTCAGAAGTTCTTCTCTGTCAGTTCTTCCGATCGGTTTGTTTACGGTAAGCAAACCGGATATTCTTCGCAGTTCTCATTTCATTGGATTGTTCATATGAACCAGTGACGTCGTTTAAGGAAGTGCGTTTTTATTGAAATATTTTTTATAATTTTTTTTGAACGTTTTGAAGAAACTTTGTGGTACAATTTAATGCTCTAATTTTTACCGCGCGCAAGAAAACATTTTTTGTTTCCAATTCCCCGTAGGGCTAAAGTTCTTCATTTGGCATTTTTAGAAGACTCTTGATTTTAAGCAACCCTTTGAGCTGGAGCCATAGAATTAAGAATAGTCTGGAGCTTTTGATGATAGATTGATAATTATATATGATTTTCGTTTGCATTTCATTCTTCGGAAAATATAGTGCGAACCATTACTTCTAATCCAAAATCCTACCATGAAACCAAAACGGAAATCAAACCAAACCCATCAATATTTAATTGTTAGTAAGTATATTGACTTTATAATAACAAGACCCGTTTTTCGACCAATCTTATGTTTTATTTTTTTCTCTATTAGAACCTTCTACCAAAACTTGATAACATCGGTCAGAAAAAAGTTACATTAATACACACAAGAACAACATAAACAGAAAGGAATAACAATACAGATACAAATAATAGACAACAAAAATATAAATACAAGAATAACATCAAAATATCAATTGTAATAATAAACACATAACCAAACCAACAAAAATTTCAAAACAAATTGAAATAGACACTAACAGAAAAACCCACCAAAACCTGATAGTGCCTATTTAACAGAAAAGAAAAACTTATAGTAAAATATTAGAAGGGAGATAGAACTTAATAACTAGAAAAATGACCTCAAAATAATCAAAATATTAACAAACATAATCTTATATTAATGAAAAATTATAACTATTAAAATGAAAAATGAAACGCCAGGATAGTGACGATAAAATATTTTACATAAACATAAAAATGTAAGATGAATTTATTGTAAAAAAAAAATAATTAATTTAAACATAATTATTTCAATGAAACAAATATGACAAATCATAATAGTTTGAACATAAAAAATATAAACAGAATTGATCAATAAACAATTTGTTCAAGAAAAAAATTGAGATCAATGAATTGGAAAGGTTACAAAAAACATAAGTAAAATATTAAATATTTTTTTCCTCCCAGTCATTAAAGGAAAAGCAATATTTTATTAAAAAAATTGTGACAAAAAACGATTGACGAAAGAGTGACAAAGGACTTATTCTATATTTGAACATTTGTACTAAGTACCTACCCACTTCTTATACAATTAAACAGATAATCAAGTCAGTTTAACGATTATCTGAACAATAAAATATTATTTTCAATACATACTCAAGCTATTCAAATTTATTCCGCTATGCCGTTTGATTTCAGATGTTTTCAGAAATGATAACAGCATAGGTACTGATATTTAAAAATGTATTCAGGAATATTTCTGCATAGTTGACTCAAAAACATAAATGTTGAGTAAATAATGAATGTTCTAGAACTTTTCAAAGGGCTTTTTTGTTTGCTTTCAATGTTTATTGAAATGCATCCTTAAATTAAATAACCTAATGGAGAGAATTAGACACTTTTTTTATAAGATGAATACATTTTTAACTAATTAACGTTATATAGAAGGCTAAGCATTTTACGTTGCCTTTGATTCAATCTTGTCGGCGGATATCAGTGAAACCACACTTAATTCACCATTACGCCTATATTTTAAAACAAATGAATATCAACAATATTATGAGTTTGTCCAAATTTTTGTAGACAAGGACTGAATTCAACAAAACTCAAAATATTGAAGATAAATCCACCTGGTCTATGAAGAAGTGTAGAAATTGAAAAAATAAAATTTTCAGGCGTTGCCTAGTCTGTAGGTGAAATAATTCAATTAGATGTTCTCACCCGCATAAATAAAGGTTTCGGCCCTTTAACTTCACAAACATCAAAAGATGAAAGAATTGAAGGATTATATATGTTCAAATATGGGCAAAATGGCGAATGTTACGCAGTGTGTAAAATGGCCAATTAAGCCAGCCAATGACAGGTCATAAGCCCTGTAGATGCCTAGACTTCCATACTAACTTCTCTAAAATTTTCTTCATCTCTGTTGTAATATGTTAACAAATGAATATTTCCAGGAAGTTAAATATTTATATCAAAAGAATGTCTGGCTAGCTGAAATTCAATCGATCCGATACTGTTGAGTTGATTCATTGTAAAGTTGACCCCAAAACATTGTGTCTGCTATATCAATGTGCTAACTACAAAATGACGAGGTTGAAAATTCTAGAACAGTGTAAAATACTGAAATCTACTGGAAAAAAATACATTATAATAAATCATGAAAATTCGGACAGACATTTGAATACTATTTTTCTCTTTTACCAACTTTAGTCATATTATATATTCACTCAATGTTTTTTTTAATATTTAAACGACTACATATTTGTAAAAATACTCAGTCAAAAAGGTGAATGCGTAAAACATTTTTTTTAAAATTATATTTAATTTATTTAGAGTGACGGGTATTCATGTAATGGAATTTGTCAAATTGTTAAATCAAGACCCGGATATTTTAAATAAACAAAAATAAAAGCCATGTTCATCACACTAAGAAAAAATGAAAATTAATAAAATCCATGGCAAAACCATAATTTATACAAAGAGGACCCATATGCATAGCTGTAAAAACTTATAATAAGCTTCCCAAAAATATAAAGGATGTGAGTAGTAATGAAAAATTGCAAGAATGTTTAAAGTGTTTCTAATAAATAAATGATTATATGTAGTAAATGAATATTTTGAAGATGCAATAGAATAAATCAAAATGTATTAAATGTAAATAATGTAAGCAAATTACACAATAACTTATGTAATGTTTCTACTGTTTGTGTTTTCTTAACCTTTAATTTATTGTTTTTTTATTTTTTAAGTTTATTTTTTATTATGGCTGTATCTTTTATTTGGGTTTTGTCAGGCTAAAATAAATTTCTAGTAACAATAAGCTCACTGTTTAAATATGATTATATATTTTTTGTATTAACCATATTGTATAATTATATTATGGTTAATAAAGACTTTTTTACTGTTATTATTACTAAGAGGATTTCATAATTCTAATTCGCACTGGTTTTGAGAATTTTTTTCATTATGTTAATATATTTTATACTTCAAGCAAGCGCTATTTTATAAGAAAAACAGCTGTTGGATAAATATTTTATTAATATAATAAAATTTAACTATCATTTTTTAGTGGAACTGCATTTTTATCTATCTATATATTCATAAATAAATGTATGTATGTTTGTCCTTTATAGACTCAATAACTACTAGACCAATAATTTACATTCGATTTTTTGCAAAATAATCTCATTTACGTAAATAAGTTTGTAAATAATAATATTTTCAATATGTTCATCAGAAAAAAAGTAAGAAGCGAATACGGTATGAGTTTTTCATCGAACTTCCAGGGTTGTATTCGACTAAAATGCATATTCCTAAAAATTCGGATAGTGTTGTTTTTTTTTGTATATTAAAAAAGTGTGTATTATCACGTTTAGAAACATAAAATATGTTTAATGAATACTGAATTGATTAGTTTCCTTACAGTATCTTAATTTATACATGTTGACTTATTTTTAGTAATGTTTAAATAATTGTAACTGACATTTGACACATTTTTGTAAAACGGATTTTTACACAAAATGCACCACTGTTGGTAAGTAGCGTAGAGTTTGACATTCATAAAAAAATGTTTATTTGAAAATGAATTATTTTATGTTTTGGATCTAACCATAAACAAGTACCTCGGTACCTAATAAAATTAAATATTTGGATATAAAAAGTGTTTAGTTTTGGAATTCAATCATAATTGTTTCAAAGTGTTTTTCCTTTTATCCGAAAATTTTTTACACACACTCACGATATAATCAGGCAATTTACTTTTCTTTTATTTATGTATCAAATTCAACGTCAAGCTCACGTCAAAACAGGGCTGGGGATTGAAGAATGACTAAATTCGCGTTAAGCATGGGTTGAATGTTATAATTTTAAAGGGCTCAGGGTAAATCGCGCTTTAATTTTTTTTCATAAATACGTATTCTCGTATTTTTTCCTGGACTATAGCACTAGAGCAGTGATTTTGCAAATTTTTTTTCCCATGTAAATTTTTTTAAATAACGTCAAATATTAAGCATGTTTATTAAAATCACATTTATGTGATTCGAGTCAAGGTATTTTTTAAAGTTTGGCAAATTTTTCCATAAATTATAAAGCATTGTTTGACTTGTCTTTTTGTTTAAAAAAAGATTATAAGATTTTCTCACGTCGAAATTGATAAAAGTATTTTTTCTGACGCGGCGCGGCGGGGTGAATGACGGAAATATGAATTATTGAAAGATTTTTGAGCGATAGATCGCGCGATAGGATTTCCATAAATCTATCAGTATTCATAGATATTGTTCCGCGCTCATCGCCATTTGCATCTCCAATGAAAATATATTTCCTACTTTGCATCGGCTTCTTTGGCTGTTTCAAAATCTGAAGGGATGAGAATAATATTTTTGAAATATTACTGCTAAACAAACACAAATTAAATACGCACGAAATGCATTAAATCAATTTTTAATTAATAGAAAATACACTTTCGCACTTCCAATGTAAAACATTTAAAAAGATGTAAAAAGGTTTTAATAATTCATAATTACCCAGTAAATTAATATCACAAATATTTAAGCAACCGATTTTTGAAAATATAAATATATAAAATTATTCTGTATATTACTGTTTATTGAACATTTATTATGAAAATATTTTCAGAAAAACAGTAATTCAATTAAGGTAAATAATATTTTTTTAAATTAAATTATATGCATAGGTATATTAGAAACTTTGATTAAATATTATTTTTTCAATTTCTATACTTCTTCATGGACCAGGTAATTAATCAACAATATTTTGAGTTTGTCCAAATTTTGAAAAATTGAAAAAATAATATTTTCAGACTTTGCCTAGTATGTAGGTGAAATAATTCAATTAGATGAATCTCACCCGCATAAGTAAAGGTTTCAGCTCTTTAACTTCACAAACATCAAAAGATGAAAGAATTGAAGGAATATAGATGTTCAAATATAGGCAGAATGGTGAATGCTACGCAGTGTGTGAAGTGGCCACTTAAACCAGCCATTGACAGGTCATAAGCCCTGTAGATGCCTAGACTTCTATATTACCTTCTCTTAAATGTTCTTCATCTCTGTTGTAAAATGTTTATATAAACAGCTCCCCAGGGAGTTGAATCCAGTCCTTGTCTACAAAAATTTGGACAAACTCAAAATATTGTTAATTACTTGTATTTTATTTATATTCCAAATTAATGTGCTTAACATTGTTTAATGTACTTGCTTAGTATAAATTATAAATTAATGTATTCAACATTGTTTAACGGACTTACTTAGTCCGTAAATAAATAAATAAATGCATTAAAATTTTATGTGCCATTTAAAATTCTGAAAATAATATATCTCTTTTTTACAAACCTATTCTTGGCCAAAAAGGCCTTTACCTACTCATTCAAAATTCTTATTTCCATAAAAAGGTTTTGTATAATTAATAAAGTTTAATCGTCATTTAAATATTAATCAAAAATTCCTCTCAAGTTGTCACATCGTGCTCAAATTAATTAAAACCGTTTAAAAATGTTTTCCTTTCAGAGGGTTAAATTTTAATCCTACCTATACTTTTATACCAAAATACCAAATGATAAAATTGGATTAAAAAGTGTGATACCCACGTGATACCAATGGAGTTTACTGAATTTTAGAAATAAAAATGCAATGTTTCAAATTAAACCACGTTAAATACGCATAATTCAAGTGATCGAAGTGTTGACCTACCATTATTCAGGTGCCAGGTTCGATTTCTGAAGCCTAAAACTAATTTTGTTACACCTTCATGTAACAGATGATCAAAAAACAATATAAGTGTGAAAAGGGAGATGATGATCCATTTGAAGTGACCTCTCACGAAATTAGTGCCTTTAAAAGTGGCATAATTTCGTTTTTAATTGAAATTGTTATATTTATTGTGATTTCTCTTATTATAACATAGGTTTACAGTACATGTAAATAATAATCTAAAAAAATGTAAATAAAAAAAATCCCCCATAGGCATGGCATAACCTGTGCGTGATAGCTTAACGCGATAGCAGGAAATTACGAACAAAATTACACATACATACTGATACATTCATGCACACTAGGGTGGGCTGATAATTTTTTTTCCGAATTTCGAAATTAAAGAGGTCTAAAAAGTTGCCTTTTGGATTATTCAGAATGCAAAAAATATCAAAAAAATATTCGATACTTTTTTTGGCCCTCAACCAGAGCTTGAAGTTTTCGAAAAAGTCGATTTTTTGGAGTAAACCGGCTGTCATTGCGTATTTAAGTAAGAAAATCAGTCCAATTAAATGTTACAATGTGCATTAAATCTTATTAAATAAGCATCTAAAGCCGTGAGTTGCACTTTGTTTTGTAATAAATGGGTGGCATTGTTTTAGTAGGCCATTGTTTTCGTCAATATTAGCCAGGCGCTTGACGGAATTAGTTCCGCGGAGTGTAAACTTTTTCCATTTCGGTAGTTTTAAAGCGCGTTCGAATTTGTAATGTGATTAAGTTATTTCTTTACTAACACGAAATAATTTTATCGAAATAGATAATTAACAAAATGTTCAGACAGTGATAAACTTCACACCTCGGTTGAGGGCCAAAAGTAGTATGAAATATTAAAAAAAAAATTACGTTCAATGTGATCCAAAATGCAACTTTTTAGACCCCTTTCACTTTGATGTCTAAAAAAATAAAAAACCTCATACCTCATCGGCCCACTCTAATGCACACACACGTATCATGTTCTTAAATATATTGTATACGCATACCATTATTTCATTGTCCATATTACGTAGCTTTATGTCAACAATGTTTTGAGTGTGTCCAAATGTTAGTGGACTGGCTGGATTTCTTCCATAAGGAGTTATTTAGATCAAAATTTGTTGCAACAGAGAGGGAAAACATTATTTGAAAAGAGAATGTGGAAGTCTAGGCATTTACAGAAACTATGACCTAAACATCCACATTTCCTTAATTATTCCTTAAGAATTTAATTATTTCGACGTCTTACGCCTTTGACAAAGTGTAAAATAATATTAAAAAACAATTTTAATAAAACAAAACACCTGAAGACAGAATAAAAAATATAGATAAATGAAATAAAATCAGCAGAAAAAAAGAAAATAATAAAGAAAAATTAAATAAAAAATTATAACACAGGTATGCAGCAAATTAACAACAGATAAACGGTTTAAATAAAAAAAGTATTGAAGTAACAGAAGCGATGTATCATAGCATAAACAGTAAAACAAATATAACATTTAGTACATTTATATAATTTAGAAAAGAATTGATTAAAAAGTAATGATTTTAATTCATACAAAGATAAATTAAATAACTCTATATTTCCATGTTTGTTTGCTAACATGAGCATGTATATGTATATATATATGTGTATATATCAATATGTGTTCAATAGTAAGTTTATATTTAATGAAATGACAAATGTGTCTGTTCTTTCTTTTAACTTGTTAAATAATATTATGTATTAAAATTGAATTGCCTAGCTTGAAACGGGGTATGTATTCTTGTTATCTGGGCAATGTGTACAAAAAATGTATGTAATATGATAATATGGATAAAGAAATAAATAAATAAATTGAAAGAATAGATAGGAGAAAAAAACGTTTGGCTTCTAAACAAATAAAGTTCGGATAGGAATCTCCGCGTTTAACATGACGCTGAGGGAACAAGGAACAGATGGAAAGCGGAGTAACCCAACTGGCAAATGCTAATTTCCTCTTCCCGTAATATACTTCTAGATAAATCCAGTTCTTTCATTAAAACTCTCTTCGTCACTCTTCCAAGAAACAAATAACATCTTACCCATTTGAACCAATGCGACTTCCATTTTGATGAACTGACATTTTACTGTTGTAGTGAATGTTTTTATTGTATCAATATTGATTAGATTAAATGTTTTGTTGCATAGATTACTTATATTTAAATAAAAATATTCGCTCACATATAACATGAAGTTTCTTACACATTAGAGAATCTTAATTAGATATAATAGATGTTTGAATATGTGACAGGATAAAATGAATGTAGCCATTGTGGTAAAACGAATTAAATTTATGAAACTAATTGGTGTTGGTTACCATGTTTAAAAGACGTCCACTACCAGCAGTGATCGGATAAAGTCTGGCTTCGCTAATTTCCGTTTTTTAGTGGCTGGTGGCGTGTTGAGTTGGTTATTGTGGACTGCCTGGCGTTCGTTGTTGCCAGGGTCCATATAGTCTTTCAAGATAAAATTTTGGTTTATTTTTCACTAAATTTATCGCATATTCACCTGCAGTTGCTTGCATTTAGGTATAAGAAGATATTTTTTTAAATACAAACATATTACAACACAGATTTTTAGATTTTAAAGAAGGTAATAAAGAAGTCTAGGCATTCACAAGGTTTCTACTATTACAGCTCCCCAGGGAATTGAATCAAGTCCTCGTCTACAAAAAAATATTGTTGTTTTTTTTAATATGTTAGGCTCCCTTTTTCATTTCATTAAATTATTTGTAAATAAGTGCAATTAATGCAATAGCATTTGCCATAATTAATTTAAAAATAAATTTGAATGAACAATAAACGTACTATTTAAAACATCAAATTACATATTTAAAATTTGAACGTAGTGGGTAAAAGTTTCATAAAACATATTTTAAAGTTATTTAAATAAATGTATTTCTTTCGATGATTTCATGTTCAGTTACTGTTATTATTTTTCCCATCAGCAGGTTTTCAGTAAAATATGCTAAAACCTGCTAAAATAGTTGAAACATGCCAAAGCGTATGGAAATATGCAATTGCGTAAAATTTGCTCTCATTAGAGACGATATTAATCATCATTAGATGACGATATTAATCATAAGACAAAAAATGTCAAACGCGTAGATGTATTCTTAGCAAATTACTACTACTACTACCATCACGCCATTTCCCCGTAGGGGTAGGCAGAGATAATGGACCGCCACACACGTCTATCCTGGCACACATTCCTAGCTTCTTCCACATGCTTCGGTTCTGTCTGCTTTTGACATGACCAGACTCAAGATTTTGGTTTATCTGATCATGCCACGTCTTCTCGGTCGTCTTCGTCTCGCGTTACCGTTCTTTTTCGCCATGTATACTTGTTTTACCATTCTTTCGTTGTCCATTCGTTCTACGTGACCAAACCATCTCAGAGACACTTTATTAATCTTATCAATTATACTTGACTCAGATTTACACTCTCGCCTGATTTCATCATTCGTAACCCTGCCATGCATTGATTTTCCATACATTAGTTTAAGTTTCAACAGCCTTTCACTTGGCTTTCATTCTTCCTCTGCCAGTTCAATGTTTCACTTCCATACATAGGTGTTGGAACTAAAACTCCGTTGTGCACTGCCAGTTTAGCTTCGAACTTAGCAAATTAATTACGATATTATCCAATCCAATAATATTCTTTACATATGGTCAATTTGTTTTAAGCACTGACAGAGAGTTTTATAAACATGTTTATAACTGTGGAAGGGATGGGTTCGAAAGGGTTGATATTAGTTCCTTTAGAATTGTCCATTGGTACACAAGTTCTTGCTCTCCGGTTTGAAGATATAATACTCAAGTTAATTGGAATTCCATTCCGTGATTGCTACAGTCATTAGTGGTCTGTTGCACGTATTTTATAAATATGAATATCGTTAGATTATTATGCGGTATTATATTTGTAAACTGCTTAGTATTTACATCCTCAATGTAGAGTCGATTTTCAATTAATATTCATTAAGTTGAATCAACACAAGCTAAATTATAAATAACGCTAGCCAAATTAATAAATTCAATGGATATTTCTTCGACATCTTAACTGGAGATGCAGGGATCGATCGGAATTATATATCTTTCTTCAAAAAGCTCCACTTGCTTAATTTAGAAGATCGCCTGATTTTTCGCCAGTAAACTGTATTTATTTACGAGGAAATTAAAAAACAAACCAACACACGCGTTGACTTATGACCGCGATAACTTGAGGATGTTCACTATTGTTTATTGTGATCGCTCAAATTCTACGTATGTTTTTAAGCACGTCGATAGTCATTTGTGATTGAGCTGCTGGCAATGAAAACTCCTAAATGAGCTCCTTGACACGTCACTCATTAGCAACATCAACCCATACGTTGGTATACGACTACGTAATCCTTACATCTTAAAAGTTGAGCACTTTTCCTCGAATACAGGATACAATTACCGCTCTCGCGTGTGCAGGCAGTGCGATTTTGTTCACAAGCACAATGCAAAAGATATTGATATCTTTGATAATTATTATTCCGACCGTGGGTCATCCCATTGGTCTCGCTCATTTAAAAAACAATGTTTTTTTTTCAATGAATTACTCTTTCAAAATTTCATATTTAAAATATCGCGATTGTAATTGAATTAAGCTTTACTACTTTTACTGTGAGTTATAGTCTTAAAATTAAAATCCCGCGTAATTGTTCGCATACAACTCGTCAGCAGGTTCTTATACATTGCTTCGATTTTTCATACCTAACATGCATTAATCATAATTTTATTTGAAAAACATTACATGCTGGACAATATTGAATATTTTCTCATCATGTTAAAACTATCGTTAAAACTAAAAAAAAATCCATTAGCCATAATTTGAGCAAACGTCTCACTCCTGTATTTAACTCACTATTTTTAATATTGTTTGGTAACATGTTAAATATTTTAGATATACTGCATTGCAGGGGCGAATGCTTCTTATAATCGATTACATGCAGCTTACCATATTTTTTTGACATCGTAAGTAATGTTTTATAATACTGTAGTATTATTAGGAAAACACACATCACCAAAAAAATATATTACTTTTCTTTGGTTATTAAATTTATATCATATTCCTTTATTCTATACAGCGACCAGTTGCGCCTCTATTGGCCAAAATTATTGCTACTGGATTACACGAGATTACTCTGCTCACTTTAAAATCACTGATTCAAATACGTCTTTAACCTAAAACTTTAGATTCTCGTTCGAAAAATTACACTTGCGATTACAGTAAAATCTTGCAGCTTTCATTAATGCGATTTAGTCTTTCAATACTTTTTCATAAGGGCTAGTATTCTTTAAAATATATCAATTTTACTTACGATAGTCTAAGGGAGGTGACAATATACGCACTCGTTATGTGTTAGAAAGAGATAACGAATATATTTTGTATGTCGTTACAATAATAAGTAAGTAATTTAGCATACTTATGTTTCGGTGGTTTGAAAGTAAATTTTCTTTAAAATAAATAAATATTTTGATATTTTAATCGAAACGAATTGATATTTTAATCCATAATATAGTATAAATCCTTTAGTGGGTTTTAAAAAACGAATATTCGCTTATTGTTTTTAATTGTAATTCGTTTTTGTGCATACGATGACAGTTGAATATTGTAGGTTCTTCTTCAGTATCCATTTAAACTTTTAAAATTTAGTTAGAGTTATGATAAAAAAGTTACTCGTGTATAGTGTTAAGAATAAATATATATGAAGAATTATAATATGTATAACTTATGTCGTTTTGTCAATAATAATGTGATATAAAAGTCGATGAAACAATGATTCTTAAAACGTAATTTATGTTTTGTTTGGTGAACTATCGTACTCGGTAAGGAATACTTTTAAATTATTTAATTATTATCATTTATTAAGAAATAGTGTTTTATTTCAAGACAAGTTATAATAGTCTGACTTAACCAAAGATGCGCTAATGAATTATTCAGTTTATTAGTTACTTTTTCGACACTTAGCCCAAAACGCGAAATAGCTGCGCGGATGGGTCGTTGCTTTCTAATGACGTAGGCGGGGGTTCAAGTCCAATCGGGGTTCCAATTTTTTTTTGCAATTATGTTTTTTTTTATTTGTATTTTTTAAATCAAATGTTTGTGCTACATTAGAAAATATTTTTACTGAAACTATTAGCCGCTGGAGCCATTTGTTAGGAATTATTCATTAAATATAAAATAGACTTGTTTTTTATATGCCATAATAACGCTATGGGCATTTTATCAGAATTTTCATAGCTCACCAATTTAAAAACTCACCGCTCGCCACTGCTGCATTGTCCTTTTGACATATATATTACAATATTCAGGAATAGCTAGCCCTTTCATACTGGTGAAACAATTTGTGTTTATACTCGGAATGCGCCGCATGCTGACAAATTCTAATTTTTAAAGTAATTGTTTTCCCGCATTTCAATTATTGTTCTAGTATTTTCTTTCTGAGCACTGGAAATCAATATAATGTCATGCAGAAAGCTTAGGATAGGGGAATGAGAACAATATTGAGATATGGAAGATATACAAAAATTCAACAAATGTTTACGGTACTGAACATGCTTTCGGTAAAACAAAGAGTAATTTTAAATACTTAAGTGTAAATATTTAAATAAAAAAATAAACTATTGCCCAAATACACATTTTGTGATAAAATAGATTTTGCATAAAAAAAAAATCATCGCTATCATACGAGGGGAGGTGAAGGTTTCAGACTCCTCAAAACAAGAATCCGGACAACTCAAAATAATCTGTATCATAAAGGACTTAAGATGTTTAATGAGTTGCCAAAATATATTAGGGATGCTGGGTCTATCGCATCGTTTCGTGGGGTCGCGATGATTTTTGTTAAAAACAAACATACATGTAGGTAGATAATGTTTTGTTTTTGAAATTATTTGTGTACATATTATATTGTTTATTAGTTAAAATATAACTAGGTGTTCAAATTTTATTTGTACAACTATATAAATAAATACATTACATTACAAATTTAGTTGTACCAAAGTAGAGCCCTAACTGATTATTTATTAAATATGTTAAAATAATATAAAATCACTTTGTTTTTATGTATCACTTATATTTTTATAATTTGACAACCAACAGTCTTATTTAAAATATGTTCCCTTCCCCTAAATTCACACACAAACCCCCTCTCTTCTCTACTACCGTTGCCACGCCCACTCTACCCTTACTGTGAAAAAATTATATATGTTATGTTTGTTTGTAATTAACCCTGAAGAAGGCATAGTGTTGCCGAAACTAGTTGGTTGTCAAATTTAAAAAATATAAGTGGTACATAAAGACAAAGTGATTTTAAAATTTTTTAATATATTGAATAATAATGTTCCACAAAGCTAGTGCTTCAAAAATCAAAAAGATAATTTATTTATTTACAGATTTACGCATTACTGATATAAAATATTGTGTCTCTAGCGGTTTACATCTTTAAGCGGTAGCAATTTGATCATAGAATTTTGCAAAATTTGAAAAAAAATTCATATTAGTTTCAGTTGATAACCTCAAGGAAGTTAAAGCGTATTCAATAATTGATTCTAAGAGAGATAAATAATAAATTCTTAAAGTATTAACAGGGACATCATATTTTAATTTATACATTATGTTACTTAGAAGACGAATTACTATGGAGGGCTTTTGTCGGATATTATAATTCATCTTCATGGCCACATTATAAACATTAAATTAAGTAACAAAAGTCTATATCCATTACAGGAGTTTTATACATTTAACATCATCAAGTTGCATTATTATTATCTTTTTTTTTTATTTCTTAACTCCGCCGCCCTTCATACAAGTCATCAACAAAAGAATTCCATAATCATGGATCTAGCACCGATCTATACCAATTTAATTTAGTCACTATGAAAATATTGTTAGTAGGTTCCACATCTGATTATTTCAACACTACAGGTTAGAAAGCCAACACTACTTCCCTTAAATAGGAATGGACATACAATAAAATAATAAGAAGAACTATCAGTGCCTAGACCCTAGGTTCTTTAACGAAGTTGGCAGTTTACATAGGTGTGGCAGTTGCGCAAAATGGATGCTACCGAAATATTAGGGATAGCCTCCATGTTTAAATTATAATAATAATCTAAATTTATAGTCTAGTCTGTAAAGTGACCGCTTAAACCAGCCAACGATAGATCATAAGCTCTGTAAATACCTAGACTTTCATATTCCCTTTTATAAAATGTTTTCCCCCTGTTGCGAAAAAAATTGATCTGAATCCCTGAGGAGAAAATTCAGCCCGTGCAAACATTTAGACAAACTCAAAACATTAGTAATATTATTTATTTTTCATTAAAAAAAACACGTTTTTGAAAAAGAAACAGGGAAGCGTGTTTTCAAGAGTTGTAAGAGTAGAAAAATATGTTGAAAGGAGAGTAAATGCGGGTAACAAAATGAACGGCGCACCTGAGTGCTGACACAGTAATTGCTAAAATATATCCATCAAAGCAAAACTGGCAGTGCACTACAGAGTTCAAGTCACAACACTATTGTTTGGAAGTAAAACATGGAATTGGAAGAGAAAGAATGAAAGAAAAAAATGTGTGGGAAATCAATGTATGACCGGATTACGACTGATGAAATCAGATGAGAGTGTAAATCTTAGTCAGGTATAGTATTAAGAAAAGGTCTCTGAGATGGTTTGGTCAAGTAGAACTAATGAATGACGAAATAATGTTAAAACAGAAGAATGAACCGCAAAGTTGGACGAGGATGACAAAGGAAGACGTGGCATGATTAGGAAAACCAAAATCTTAAGTCTGGTCATGTCAAAAGGAGACAGAATCGAAGGCCATATATGACAAGATGTATGAATATGCCACGATAGATACATGTAGCGGTCCATGGGGAAATGGCGTGATGGTAGTAGTAGTAACGAATTACAGATATTAAACAATCACTAGTTTATACTTAAACTTAAGCAATAAATAAAATATAATGCAACAATTTTTATACATAAAGCAATTTAGGGGATAAATAAAATTTTTAAAAAAATAAAATTTTAACAAAAACGTCATACATATGAAACTAAGGATAAAAAAGATAAGATTACAAATAAGGAAATAAAACAAAGTTCATGATAATGATAAAATTATAAATAAACTTATTAATGAAACTTCTTGGTTTAGTTTTACTTGGTTTAGTATTATTTTGACCAACGAGCGCTTTCGCCTAAGCGAGCATCTTCAAGACTGGTGAATTGTTTACAATGTCTACAGCTTTTATACTATTCTTAACATATTTTGGAGGTAAGATCAAATAAGTATTATATTGATAAGTTTATTTATAATTTTATCATAATCATTAACTATGGAGTTTTATCAAGAAATATCAACAAAAACATCAATATTATGAAAAACAAAGTCTCAAAACTCATTGAACAAAAGATTTAAGCTCTCTTTTTTTTGTTAATATAATAGTTTTTTGTATTTTTTGTACTTAAACCTATTGTTAAATGAAAAAAATAAATAAATAAAGCATAAAAATATTTTAAATAAATTTGAAAAAATATGTTCTTAAGAAATTTTTATAAAAAATTGTAATGCTATTAAGAGTTAATACTAGTTCAAAAGATGTTGTGAACTAATTTAATAAAGCATAAATAAACTCACAATGCAAAAATATTACATTAATTTTATTCTCCACGGAGTGTGAACCTACGCACATGTTAACGTCACATAAATGCTTGGTTCTCGGTTTTCTTCTGTTCAAAATGCGCAAAAGTCAAGCTTCACAAACAATTCTTAATAATTCACTAATGAAGCATCATCCGTGGACAGTTTCTTCCTTAATTGACAATAATACTTTCCAACTTACTAATTATTACGATTCTGTCTCGGAACTTAACTTAACGTGTTCCTTAATTATGTAACTTTTATGATCCGGCAAAGGCACAGCTGAACAGGAGAGGAAAACATTTAGAAAGAAAAAAAGAAAGAAGAAACAGACTTAAAGTTTAATCATTTATGTTAGTCGGCTCAAAAAGTTCATACCGTTGGATAAAAGTTCTAACGGCCGGCCGGGCGGGTCGAATAAAACAGGAATGTATTTTTGTTAAATTAACTGAAATGTTATTTTAAGAGCAATTATGACTAATGATACAAATTTGATTACTTGCGAAGAAAGTTTAGGTAGGCTCAACAATTTATCTTGATGACGAATTTCTAAATATTTTTTCTTTCATTAATCTTCGGGAAAAAAATATTAAAAGCCTCGAGAAAATTCACGTTAAAAAATAATTAATTAAATTGTTTTTTGGCATGTAGATGGCAGTATATTTTTAATAATTCTACCTACATAAATTAGTTATTTTTAATAAAATTTTAAGTTCATCGTTGAAAATATTCATTTAGTATTTTCTAAGATTTTGTATTTTTTTCTTACTGATGATATAATCTACAAAAACTTCTTCCAACAAATTGTCGTTTAATTTATTGAAAAACCCTGATTTTTTTATAATCTCAGATAAAACGATAAAATTATACTTAAGTCATTAGAAAATAATTTCGTTTTAAGTAAAACGATGTACAAATGTATAAATCTGTGAACTGTGTAAGGCTGAGACATGCATTTTCCACAGAATCAAGAAAGGGGTGCTGCGTTGGTTTGGACATGTGGAGCAAATGGACAGCAAAAAAACGGCTAAAAGGAACTACGATGCGAATGTTGATTGATGCAGGAAATGAGAAAGACCGAGAAAGATATGGCACGATCAAGTTCATCAAATACTTGAAGATGGACATGTCAGAAGTAGGAATAATTGGCGTGCGTACATGAGAAGATGTATGAATGTAGAGGAAACGATGTCTGTATGCAAAGACTGAGTCTCTGCCTACCCTTACGGGGAAACGGCGTGATGGTTTGTTGTTGTTTTTATTTAATTACACATTTATACTGTGCTGTTTTTGTTAATGTTTTAAAAAATCTTTTAACTTCGGGTTTCAATAAAATTACACTAAAGTCCGTCTCTTTTTTCGGCTTATGTTGGCTGTCACCATTACACATAAGTTTTTTTTTAGTATGAGAGCTCTGACTTCTAAACATTTTTTTTCTGTGTGAATTCCTTCCGTGATATAACTTGTAATTTTCTCAAACTGAACGGTTTAAGAAGAAAGAAATTGCCCTAGGCAATCTGCCTAAAGACGAGAAACCGATAATACTAAGTTTACTTGATAATATTGAGGAAACGTTATTAAGATAGTTTGGTCATGCAGAACAAAAAGTTGACGAAGAAATGTTAAACAGACATATATGGCAAGAATAAATGTTATCGCTGGACGTGGACGTGACCAAGAAAGACTTATAGGCATAATCAGATAAATCAAAATCTCAAAACTGATCATGTTAAAAGCAGACGCAATCGAAGGGCACATATGACAAGATGTATGAATATGGCTAGGAATGTATGTCAGGATAGACGTGTGTGGCGGTCTATCCTTTCATCCTATTCCTAAGAAAAAATGGCGTTATTCGTAATAATAACTAAAAATTTTAAAAAATACCAGATTTGTTAATTTTTGAAGTATCTGCTCCTAGTAAACAATGTTTGCAATCCCAAATCACTTCGGATTAGTCTATTTTGACAGCAGCTGTCAAATCAATTATGTATTCCCCTATCTGTCTCAAAAACGTCGATCGCAGTTTAGAGTCAATTTCATTTAGTGGTCAATACGTATAGTAACAAGACCTATAAGTTTGAAATAAGATGATCTTAGAATTAACGTTCTAATTATTTGATGGGCGGATATTCGAGCATAACGGCAAAAGTGTAACTTTTCAGGAGAGCAAAAAAAGTTATTATGAACCTAATTATTTAGTTTCGAAATTCGCATTATGCGAAATGAGTTCTTATTTACAGATCATTATATCTGTGTTACCACATTTGAGTAATTTGTAAAAATAACAAAAATATTTCAGATATCCTATTGTTTCACTAATTGTTCTCAGTTTATCTAGGGTCGGCCTTTATAGTACGCCGTCTCCAATCCTTCCTATCTAGTGTCATCTCTTTATTCTCAGGTCCCTCTCAATATTAGTCCACCAGGTGGCTAATGGACGACCTCGAGCTCTCGTTTGTGTGGGAATATCCAGGGCAAGTCTGACCACATGATCGTAATTCCGTCTATTAACGTGCCTGTACCATCGGAATCAAGTTTCTTTTAGTTTCTCTGGAGTAGGCATAATCCCTACATTATCACAAACATATTTATTTTTTATTAATCCTAGTAATAACTCTAATGCAGGCATACGCAAAAAAAAACATTTTTTCATATAGATGGAAAAATGAACAAAAATGCAAAAAAATATTCACTGTTAATTTTTTTTAAAAACATGCATAGATCCAAAATAAAAGATTTATTTTTTGTGATATTCAAAGCAATTAAAATATTTATTCATTTTTTTCCAATTTTGTATTCAGTTATGCATGAGGCACTGCATTGATACTCCGATTGAAGCGTATCTGGATCATTTTTGGTACATAGACGGTAAGGTAATCAGGTTTACACTTCAGGTGCCAGTCCGGAACAATGAAATATTTCAATGCACCACCAACTTTAAAGCCTTTATTTCACTTTTATGCTGCCAGTAATTGAGCCAAGGAATTCAAGTGTACTAAGTGTGCTAAAAACTCACGAACCACTGTACTATGAGGTGAATTTTTCTCCAATCGATTTACGTTTTCAGGATTTTTACCTGAGATAACCCATCGAGTCGAAAGCGCTCGTTCATGCTTGTAATTCTATTTTACACGCAGAACTGTATTCTACATATCTAGCCTTCAAGTCCCCATGCGGCTCGACTATGAAGTCATTTTCTATCCTCTACCAAATATGTTTCTTCAGTATCTCTGTTTAAATCAAACCTACAGAACATCTTTCTTCCTTTCCTTAATCTCTCCCTTTTCCTCTATCTTTATTTCCTTTTTCCATTAAATACTAGTATTAATATGAAGCATATATTGAGAACGCCAGTGGTTACACACATACCCAACCGTCAACCATGACCATAATACAAGATACTCCAGTAGGGATATGATACTAACAGAAGGGGTCAACACTGTTCTGTCATCGAGGCAATACTAATACATTGGCAAGAAGGTCTATAACTTGTTGCCAGAATTATGGAAACGCGAGAGTGTTGTCAAGTTGAAAAAAATGTTAACCTCGCTCATTCATGACACTGGTCGTAGGGAGTCAAATAGCAACCTTGATAACGATACATGCCTTGGATTGGAGATTCTTACTGGATGGTGAAAATAAAACACAAAAAATAAATAAAAAAGAAGTTTAAAAATTGGAATATTTTTTTTAGGCGTTGCCTAGTATGTGAAATAATTCAGTCAGATGAATATCTTCACAACAAAAAAAGTTTCAGCTCTTTAACTGCACTTAAATCAACAAATGGAAGAATGCAAGAAATATGAATGTTACTCAGTGTGTAAAGTGGCCACTTAAACCAGCCAATGACAGATCATAAGCCCTGTAAATGTCTAGACTTCAATATTCCCTTCTTTAAAGTATTCTCCACCCCTGTTGTAATTTGTTAATAAAAAAAAAAAATATAAAAAAAAACAAATGTCAATCATGAAGTTTTGCCTACATAAATTAAAATGTTTATTATTCAAATAGATATGAATATGTATAAATAAGTCAGTTTATATTTTATTTGTCTGTTCTTTCTTAAAAATAAATAAACTTGTAAATTAATATTATGGATCAAAACGGCCTAGCTTAGAACGGGATATGTACCCTTGTTAGCTGGCTTGTAAATATAAAACATAAAATATATAAATAAAAAAAGTATATGGGTTTAAAAATGTATGAAGAGTTGCCTTAATGAATGAAGAATGAAAAGAACAGATTTATTTTGTTATCGGCATCACATTCATTCGTATAATTATTCTTCGTAGTAAGGATAAATACTTTTTGTATAAAAATCCAGCATATTCGTATAAATCTTACTTTCCAAATTCATTGCTTAAATGTTCATTTGAAGATTACAAAAAATTCCATAATTTAAATAAATAAGAGACATATGTTAAGTCTTGTATCCTTCGTAGACTTGTATTAAATCATAGCCACACAATAGTTTCAAAAATATTCCACTGTATTTTTACAAAATACTACATTAGGCGCGGATAAGAATTGTTGTAGACTTATGAACACATTTGATAACACAATGTTCCGGCAACGTATTGTTTCTTCCTTATCCAATATCAGATTACACTTGTACTCGCTACCCTAGTCCGGGGAGTATTCTGGCTCCGCAAACTCTTCAGGTTTCTCTTTGTCAGTTGGAAAAATTCAATCTCTTTTGTCCCTCAGCTAAAATGAAGACACGCTGTAAAATGCGATTGGAATCAATTCACCGTGTGTTGACTCAAGATGGACTCTATTCCGAGAGAAGTGTCCCGTTCGCCCGAGTCTGACAATAATGCCCCAGGAGAAAGCTTTTATTGAAAGTAATGAGGAAAAATGGTTCACGAGGCTTTGAAATTTAGTTTATATATAAATATTATACGTGTACGAGTTTACATTAGTTACTTTAGTTAATTTTATTTGAAGTTTATTTACTTTTAAAACCTTACGTATTACATTAATTAAACAATATAATATTTATTTTTAAAATTTACAGTTTATTGTTAATGATTATATTTTTAACATCTTTTGGGAAGATTGTCTGAGTTTTTTGCTAAGTTTTATTTATTTATTTATTTACGTTCCATAAATATTTTACATAATTACAATAAAACCAGTGAAAAAAAAATACAACGAAATATATAGCATAATATTAAAGAAAGAAAACATCGAGAAAAGTATACAATGGTAAACAGTATTTGTCTATATAAAAAAAAAACAAATATTACACCTGTAACATGTTTAAATATTTACCTTTGGAAAATAAAAGCAAATTAAAGAATAGCAGTTTCAAAAAAGAGGAAGAAAAGAAAAAAAAGAAAAAAAAAGAAAGGACTTTAAAAGGAAAGTTAAAAAGTTTACTTCATAGTTTAAATAAATATTAATATTAAACAATAATAATAATCTCATGCCAAAGTATTTTATAAGTGAAATTATATTAAATAGAAATGTACATAAATATAGGACAAGAAATAGAAATAGGATAAGACTACCACTTAAGAAAAAAACAAAATCACAAAATAGCTTAATGTATAAAGGGTTAAAACTGTATGATGAGATGCCTGAAAGTATGAAGAATGAAAGAAAACTTACGGATTTTTAAAAAAAAATGTTATGTTTATTGTAATAATGTAGTTATGTAAGAAATATTTAATAAGTATTTGTTATAATTGTAAATATATTAGTTAATATACAATGTAATATTAACTAACTTAAGTAAATAAATAAAAAAATAAAAAAATAATAATAAATTTAAAAAATAATTATACACACAAGAGTAAAGAGCAAAAGCAAAAGTGAAGAACTAATCATTATTAGAATTTTTGATTCTTAATTCTTTTTCAAAACACATGACTAAATTAGCGGCGTGGTACAAAATAAATTTAAATCATCACTGCATTAATTTGCAGGTTGCTGCATGCAAATAACTGGTGAATTCAGTGAATAATTAGTAATCCTTAAAACTTCTTGGGTTTATTAACAAAAGCACAGCTGACTTCAAAAATATCAATACCCCTAAAACTCTCTTCGGTTCCCTAGTTCGCCCGCACCTAGAGTATTCCTCTGTTATCTGGTATCCATATTATGATGTTCACATCAAAAATATTGAATCAGTTCAACATCGATTTTAAGAAAGACGGGCTGGAGGTTGTGCTTATCCAGAGACCTATATACGTATAATGAGTTAGAAACTACTTTTAAATATATCTTCTCTTTAAAACCGTCGAAATAAATCCGACCTTATAGTCCTATTCAAAATTCTCAACTCAATCTTTGATGCGCCTAAACTACTGAGCTTAATAAAATTAAATATCCCAACTAGAAACCTCAGACAAAACTTTCATACCGATAACCATTGAACTAACTATGGTTTTTATTCCCCTATGCCCAAAATTCTTAGGTCTGCCAACAAACATACCAGTCTTGATTTCTTTGATAACAAGTTGTCTTCTTTCAAACGATCACTGAATCAAATTCAATTATAAACACCTCTCTCCCGCTTCCACCCCCACAAAGTCTACTTTAAACCATTGAGTCTTTCTAATTTTTTTATAATAATTTTATATGTATAAATGCGTCCATAAAAATGCCCATTGGGCGTATATATAAATAAATTATCACGATGGCTGTAAAACAAAAAAAAATGTCTTGTTGGTCTATGTGGAATACGAAAGTTTATTGAAAGTCAACAGTTCGGGGAAATCTATTGTATTCTTTAATAATTTGTAAATAAACAAGAGGTCATTTATTGTCCTCCTGCTTGACAGTAATGGTAAATTGAAATCGGTCATCAGGGATTTATAATTTATTTCTGACACAGGAGGACCTAATTTAAATAGAATACATTTTAAAAACTTTCTTTATACTCGTTCAAGATCATGTGAGTTGCAGTAATAAGCAGAAATCCAAACTGAAGATGCTTACTCTAGCTGTGATTTTACAATAAAACATAAATAAAATAACGATTGTTTCAATATTTAATAAATGCTGAGTGTTACAAATTACAAAATCTAACATTTGCATAGTCTTATTGGAGATAATTTCATAGTGATGTGAGAAATTTAACTTAGTATCAAAGGTAACACCCAGGTCTTAAATAGAATAGACTTATTCAATGGCAACATTATTAATAAAATATTTTGACATCATGGGTTTTCTGGACCAATTGAAGGAGATGTGGTAGAATTTTTAACATTCAAAAACAGTTTATTGAGTTTGCCCCATTCAGTTAGCTTGTCCATATTTTTTTGCAGTACGTTAACATCGTTTAAGTCTTTGATAATTCTTAAAAGTTGTAAGTCATCTGCATAAAAAACATAATTGACATCATTTCTGTGTGTTAGTTTATTGTATAATTTCAGTACCTGGCTAATAAGTCTCAACTGTTCTTGTCTCGTGTAAGAATGTTGTATATGAAATCAATTTTATATTCTCGTATTACGTTATTATTATTATTGCGCCACTAAGAAAACAATTGGTTTAATTGCATGAATATATTTATGAATACAAATTATTTTGATGTACGAAAATTGTAAATTTGATTAGTCTGCTACTAGCTTGTGTCAACTGATTTCATCGGTAAAGTTTCGGGTACTTTAATACCTTTCATAACATTGTAATACATATCAGTTGAATGAAATTTGAAATGATATATGTAAGCTGTAAGAAAGTTTTATTATTTAATACATTTGATACAGTTAATTGATATTCACAGAAGTTAATAAAGTTTTATTAGAAAGTTGATATTGAATTTTGAATTCATACAATTACGCATTTAAATCTTTAAGTGCAAAAATAATTTCACTCCGCTGGATTTATTGCTTAAAGCAAAATCTTCCAACCATCCAAAAATCAGACTGGCCTAAATAACAATTGGTCGAAATGAGTACCTAAATAAATACACATAATTTATTTCAAATAAGAGGCAGATAAACTTGCACATATAAAATTGTACACTCGAAACATAAATAATAAAAATACTAGTACAGGGGAGTTCGCTTAGAAGTTTTACTATTTTATTTTTGAATTGTTTAGTGGAAATTGAAAATTAAAAGTTTTAATGGTTAAAATATTTTATTGAATGTTGGGAATTATGTAAGAAAAACAATGTCAACTAAATATCCGCCTCTGTTAGCCTGGCAATTGCTGGCCTTTTTATCACACTTTTTTCATTCATTTTTTACAAACTTCATCCGGCATTTCATTGTTTCGTCACTATAAATTCACGTGAATTGTATAAGTATTTATCATTTGTTGACGTAAACCTTTCTCTTTAGATATCTCCACAAACAGAAAGTCAGGGCCACGAATATGATGGGAAGATAAAGACGTCATACCTTCACCAAAAGAGTGCAGTTGAAGATAAATTCTCTCGAGCGATTACGAAAATACACCACCGACCCCCTACCTTCAAGTTTTGGGTAGGTGCATCGATATGAAACAAGGGGATGCGTAAGTCACGGTACACACATTTGCGCACTAAAGTGACAGCTTTCAGTGTGACATCTTAATTGACGACAAATTTTTCCCGACCGATTACGAAGATACACTACCGATCCCCCCACCATTAAGTTTTGATGTAAATACATGGGTTTGTACCGTCAGGTCTAGAACCCCTCCATAAATTTATCGACGCATTAAATGTGACAAAAAATTGTTCCACCGAGCAATTTTTCCTTGAATGAATATTAATTTAAATTTTAAATCGTTCTGAAGTTGACAGTTTTTTTTCTTAAAAGCCTATTTAAAATATGAGAGAGAAATAAGTAAACGATAAAAGCTTTTGTTTCAATGTTTTGTTATTTTCACGATTTGATAATAATGGTGAATATACGAAACTGAAGACAAACTTCAGTTCTTAATAACAGTTTCGGGAAAAAGATGGGTGTTTTATTGTATTAAGAGAAATAAACTCCCAAACAATTTTTTTTGTTATTTTATTCTCAAAACAAGAATCAAGACTAGACAAATTGTTAGTAAATAAACAGGGACAGCCTTATTACTGAAATTATTATGTTGTTATTTTAGAGTAGGATCTTAAACCCTTGCTTTTATTTTTGTTTTGCTTGCGACCGCGACGCGATCCCCCAAGTACGGCTTTGCAACCCCCCTAGAGGTCGTGACTCACAAGATGAAAAACACTTGTCTAGAGTACCTAATGGTCATATTTCATACAAAAACTGTATATTTAACCGACGAATTAACTACCAATTATGTGACAATAAGTACCAAGGCATTGGTGATTTATTTCATATTAAGTTTAGTTCCTACAAGGCGGCCCCCATCTTAAATTTCATGAAAGAGAGTGACTAGTATATAGTTATTCTACGTGACAATGTTTTAATTTATTTCACATTATTTATAATTGTTTTAATTTGCTTTACTTGGATGTTTTTTTCTCTCTCAATTATATGCACAGAAAATATTTTTCTTTATTATTATTTATTATTTCTTATTTTTAAATGTGTCATGTTTTATTAGGTATTTATTTTAATAGGCACCCTTTGTAATGTAGTGGTTAAGAAACTTGACTAACAAACGGAAAGTTTCGGGTTTGATTCCCAGATCCCATTTTTTTGTGTTTGACACACAAAAAAGTCATTATCCTCAAGCCTGTCTGTTCTGTGCTATATAATTAATAATTCACCACTGTAACAGGTACTTCTGAAATAAATAAAAATATGTATAAACATATTTTTTTCCTTTTTAATTTTCTTTGCACTCTTTCTATACATTTGTTATAAAACGTTGCTTTAATTGTTAGCATTATTTCATTTTTATATGTTATATATTAACTTAATGTATTTACCATTTATTTGTATTTAATATGGTTGTTATAAGCTCACCCTCCTTCAAATTATTCCATAGGAAAGCGATGACTGTACAAGTGCATAATATACCTTTTTTAAATTTTATTTTATTTTCGCACCACAACAGACCAGGAGCCCTTATTACAGTGGTAAATTACATCACAGAACACCCAGGTTTGAGAAAAATCACATTTAATTATTGTGTTTTCACCGGGAATCGAACCCGTAACCTTCCTTCTGTGAGTCAAGCGTCTTGACCACTACACCACGGAGGCCACCAATTTAACAGTATTTAGCTAGGCGTAAATACTTAGCCGTTTGAACAAATAGGTTAAATATCTCAGTGTTTTAACAATTATTTCGAGATGATTGGTCCATTTAAGTTGACAGGCAATGATTACTCCCAGGTATTTTATGCACCTTTCAGATTTCATTTTTTCGTAGTTATTACATATGTCAAGATTACAATATTTATTATAAAACATAACGTTAAGGAAAGAAGAAGGAGAAGATGATTTTGAGTTATAAAATGGAATAAACAGTGGTTCATTACAACTAACTGAGGGATTTCGATCTAACTCCTTGATAATAGTTATACAAATATTAGCTTTTTTGAAAGTATCAATTGAGACAATAAGCTCAAATAAGGGCGCAATTAAGGACCTAGAGTATCAAACATTATCTTTTAGCTTTGTAGATTATTTTAAAACCGTACTTTATTAGCAATGTTGCATTACCTTTAAGTTACGCTTTTGTTGGCAGAACTCTGCAGTAAAGTTTGATGCCATAAATTATTATAATCCATTAGTTTGCGCTACAAGCAGAGCGAGGATTCCCTTCTCCCGCCCTTCGCGTACACAATGCGTCCCCCGAAGTACACTGTGGCATGTCGAAATTTGCCATTTTGCAGTAGACCAAAAACGGACTTGGCAAAATTTGTTAATCCTCGTAAATATAACAATAATATCTCCGGGTTACTCTTATGGCTAAATTTGGAAAAAAAACAACTTTAAAATTCAGTTTTCTAACATTTTACTAGCTTTACTAACTGTTAAAACCCTTTAAATCCTCTTTTGATCCTAAAGCCTCGTGGTGTTATGGTCAGCGCGTTTGCCTACTATGCAACAGGTCTCGGGTTTGATTCCCGACATGGTTGATATAAAATATTTATTTGAAAACGTGTTTTTACACTAAAAATATTTTATCGCCCTGGAATGGTACTTGAAGCGTGAGATTGATCATATAACAAAGATGATAAAGATACGCTGCGATTGGTATACCAATGCAGTGCCCTATGCACCATTAGGTGCGGAAAAGGGAATGATGATGAAATGCTTCAAGGTTTAGTTATTAAGACCAATAAAGACGTAAAATATGTATTCAGATGAGAACCATTTAAAAAAAATAAAAATTTACAGTCTTTATTAAATAATAATGGTGGCCTCCGTGATGTAGTGGTCAAGACGTTTGACTCACAAACGGAAAGTTCCGGATTCAATTCCCGGTGAGAACGCAAAAATTAAATGCGGTTTTTCTCAAGCTTGGGTTTTCTGTGATGTAATTCACCACGGTTATTGGGACTTGTGGTCTGTTGTGGTGCAAAAAAAACCAATCTATGAAGAAAAAAAAAGGTTCTCAGGTACTTCGGCCCTCTTCAGGAGGCCTCCAGAAGTGCTGAAGATAGAAATGGATGGAGGCAGATTGTGACGACGTACTTTTCTCCTGACAATTTGATTACGACTGCTCTGCCAAGGGCAAACGTCTTAGAAAATTCATTAAAATTCACATTTTATTACATTATAAATGACAAAATACATTATAAAATGAAGAACATATTTTTTTTAAAAATATTTGTTCCAATAAACAATTAAATCATTGTTCGTCATCTGGTGCTAAGACATTAATTTGAATGAATATTTAAATAAAATATTACAGACATAATATTTTACCCATATAAAATAATCAAGTGAGGGTAACCATTAGAGCCCTTATATGGCATTGCAGATTGAACACCTCGCTTGAATGAACCTTTCCAAAAATTCTAGATAAATGTGTGATCTTTTACGTCACAGAAAAAGCCTCATCCTCGGAGGACCACTGGTTAAACCTGAGGATGTTAAAGAGCTCCCCCTCTACCAAATATTCCGATACTTCTCGGATCTTGGCATGGAGGAGGAGATTCAGTTAAATGGAAACTCTCGCTTTTCACACAGTAGCCAGGTCCTTTATGGACCTGGACTTGAAGAGCGAGAACTATTTACTAGGATCCATCACATCAGATCCTCACAGGTTGCAGTGATGTCAGGAGCTTGCATAGCATTGACCCTGACCACTTAAAATGAGAATAAAAATACAAAATAATGAACTTATGTTTACTTTGTTATTGTGATTGATGTTTTGAAAAAAAATCAGTATTAAGTAGAACAAAAAAAAAACAGATAAAATGAATATGTTTCTTTTTTGGATGATACCGTGTGTGTTGGATTTGTTCCGACGTTTGGGCTACAATTGCAGGAGCCATCTTCGGGGTAAACTGAGTGTTTTGTAGAAAAAAGTGTGTGTTTAAGTACTGGTAATTTGTACCGTGTCGCAGTCGGCAGTAGGCACATTTCTATTCATTTTTGTAGTATGAAGGGCTGGAAACCACGTTGAGTTTAATTTAAGTCCGTCGTCTTTGTTTATGTTATTTGGGTGTCTGTGTATTTAAATTGCCTCTTTTATTTTTCATGCACTGTAATTACTGGGTTTATGCAAAATTTTCGGTTCAAATGAGAAAAAATGTCCGGTGTCTATGAAGTGTTCCGCTATTGCAGATTTGTCAGGATGCCCAAGTTTACACGCTCTTTTGTGTTCGTCAATCCTTTTATTTGCTGTGCGCCCTGTTTGTACTTTGTACACTTTATCACCTCCTTGGCAACAAGTTTATAAACAGTCCCGTTTCCAAGAGATTCTTATCTTTTGGGCTCAATGTGTGTGGTTCTTTATTTTTCCTACAGTCCCAAACGTTGTTCTTATATTATGTTTCTTCAGCACTTTGGCTATTCTGTCAGTAACATTCTGTCAAGCAATATTTAAAACCAGATATATTGGTTTAAAATATGGCTTGTATGAACTAATTTCCCAATTGTGTCGTATTATAAACTCGAGGAAGATCTGACTTTTTTTGTGTAAGTCTTTATAGATTCGAAAAATCACTAAGATAGACCGGATCTTGTCTTGAGATGGTATTTTTTTTTCCTTGCTTTAATTTTATTTAGTTGTATTTTATTAAATTAGTACCTGTATGTATTATAAGAAATTGTATTAACCATTGTTGGAATGGACTGCATAAGTCCGCCAACAAATAAATAAATAAGTAATAAATGAAATATTAAAAAAAAAATGTTATTATTAGAATACACATAACAATATGTATGATATGTGTGCTCTACTTTAAGATTTAAATAAAAAAATAAAATAAAAAAAATAAAAAAAAGAGAGAAAAAAAACTACAACAGAATTATATTATTTCGACAGCATTCAGCGTTATTAACCCTACTTTCATTCTTCTTTTCCAATTCCATACCTCACTCCCATACATAATGCTCGGCACCAGGACTCTTTAAAAAAAATTGGACAAACTGCATTCATTCATAACTGAAAAAGGCAAATTGAAACTTATTACAGTGTACTTCTGGGGATGCGATGAATGTATCGCCCGTACTATAAATAAGTTACGCGAAATATTATTTCAAAAGACCCGAAACTTTATACTCGTGTTACGGATTCTCACTCTGTACACTCGCAGTAGTCTCCGGGGACATGCAAAGGGAATAAGTGTTTCAACTAATATTATATGAAAGAACACCCCAGCAGAAGCAGTCGGGTCTGTGAAATGGATCGAAGCCTTTGAAATAAAAGTACGAAGGGAATATCAAGAGTGTCATAATACAAAACGAATCTTTAAAGTGAGATTTAAATCACTGTTTATTGTTTTTGTTATATTCAAATTGCATTATTACTTACCTTGCTTATAATGTACAAGGTTTATATATATATATATATAAATTTTATTTATTCATATTTTTTGCTTACAAATTATAATTAATAATAAAAATAATGTGACCTCACTGGGGTTTCCCGTGCCGAGGACACTTAACAATATACTTTTTAAAAATTATATTTGAGAATAAACAAAGAAGACTAACTTAAAAAAAGGAAGATGTTTAACAAATATTCAGACAGTTTTAAAAACAAGGTATTTATGTACAGGAATAGTAATTTATTTAAAATTTTATATTTGAAGAATTAAATAATTTAACTTTTAGGCTATTTTTTAAAAATTCATATTTATTTTATACTTTGACATTGTTTGTAATCTTTTTTTTCCCTCACTGGGGTGTCCCGTGCAGAGGGAAACATTTTACAAAATGTAAAACATGCATTAAATTAGTTATTTAACAAAGTTCACATTATAATAATATAAAAAAAACTTAATGAATCTAAATCACCTAATTATCATTAACAATATAAACTAAAATAATCATAAAAAACATAACCAATTTATAAAGACCAATAGACCAAATTTGATAAACAGTACACACATTTTACCTATTTAGCTTGATCCACTCATCGACCCGTGCGCAACCCACCTCCACTATCCATTTCTTAATAGCAATTTTATACTGTGAGTACTTTCCAATTATCTTTATGGATAATGGAAGTAGATTGTACACTTTAGACGAGTAGTAGGCCAATCCTCTTTGACCGGAGGTTGTATAAGTTTTTTTTGCACCATCAGGGTGGAGTATCTAGAAACTCTTGTATTTGTAACGAAAGGTAGAGAATAATGCTTATGTGCGTATAGTAACAGAGTTTTTACATAAAATTGTTTTATAGATTTTACATTAAGATTTTTGAATAAACCAAGGGAACTTGTTCTGATTGGGACTCACTCTCACTGAGATAATTTTTCATCAAAGTTTTTTGCGCAATTATTATTTTTTTGATCAGTGTGTCATTTGCATAACCCCATCCAATTATTCCATATTCCAAAACTGATTGAGTTATGGCGTTATGTATTTTTACAAGTTCTTTTAGGCTAATTATATTTCTTGTAGTTTTAAAAAAGTAAATTTGCTCTTTCAATTTATTTTTAATATGTTCAATTTGATTAGTCCATTTTGAATTCCCATCTATATAAACTCTCAAATATTTAATTGAATCTACTTTGTCCAACGATTTACAAATACATTTCATATTTGGAATTTGATATTCATGATAAAATTAATAAAACAACTTTGTTTTTAAACACATATTTTTATTTTTTTAAGAGACCTGTTTCAATCTATACAAACTTTTTTTTCCAAGGTATACTTAATTGATTGATACTGATAATCTTGATAAAGAAGCTTGTATATCTTTAAAACTAGTAACATAAAACTATGTAGCAAAAACAAACAAGGGCAGTAAAATAGTGGTAAACAATATATTCATAAACACGATAAACAGACAAAACATCAAGCTAAACCATGCCAATCCATCTTCATCTCACACTGTTTTAGTGGCAAAGAGATCTACGAAAAGACGGAAGATCTATCTCAAAGAATTACAAGTTTTGTGATGAATTGACTAATCTACACATTCTGGACATTGGGGCATAAAAACAAAAGTTGCTCCTAGAAGATTTGATAAATAGCAGATTTTAACTTTTGGTGAGATAGTAAGGAACATAAAAGTATGCTTAAATGTTTGTAGACAGGCTGGATTTCCATTTGGACATACTCAAAACATTGTTGATTTAACTAACTGGTGTATGAAGTAGTTATATAAATTGAAAATTGGTTTTTAGGCGTTGCGTAGTAGGTAAAATAAGTTTATTTAATTATTAAATTGACACCTACATGATAATGGTTTCAGCTCTTTTTATTCACAAAAGTCAACAGATGGAAGAGTTGAGGAAATGTGGGTGTGTAAACAAAGGCATAGTGGTGAATTTTTCAGTGTGTAAAGTGGCTACTAAAACCAACCAACGGCAGGTTATGAGCCCTGTAAATACCTGACCTTCCAAATTCCCTTCTCAAAAATGTTTTTCCTTTCTGTTGCAACAAATTATTGTGTTGAATATGTCGAAAATAGAAAAACGGTTAATAAAAATAAAAATATCGCATATATTTTTGCTATGTTGTTAAGATGTTGTTTAAACCCAAGACGCGAGGGTTTCCGAAAAAATAAACATTTCGCCTAAAAGCAAATAGGCATACGTTATTTTTTTTTAGTTTTATGTATATTTGCATGTATAAATAAATAAAAAAATATTTTGAATATAGTGTAACTTGAACTTCTTTGTTTTATTTTTTGAGCTCATTTTGAAATTTAAAAAATAAAACGCCCACCACTAATGTTAAAACCAATATATAACATTTAAAAAGTCATTCAAATGATTTTTTTATCGCAAGACTTTCACCGTAATATAAATTTCCATTTAAATTTAATTTTTTTAAAACGTCAGTTTTTTTGGTTAATTTTTTCCAACTATATTTAAAGGGGTTTCAAAATGTGGAAAAAAGTAAATAATGTCGTAGATTTGATTGAGTATTTTGACATCGTCATTAGGACAAACCATATCGAATTTAATATCAAATACATAAAAATATTTTTCATTGTAATCTAATAAGATATAAATCAGTTATAAATATTTTACATAGGTAATAAAATATGGCTGTATAAAAATAAATTGGTCACTTAAAAAGAGATATTTCTTCCCAGAAAAAAACAGTTCTCTCTTAACTCCGCCAATTTATTCGACTTTTTAAAGTTCATTTCATTCCTCAGTCATTTCTTTTTATCGAAGCAAAAATTTAAAACATCTCATCTCATCAAAGGCTCTCATAAAGAAATATTAAATTCCTCAATTTCAAATAACAAAGCTCTCGTTTGGAGATATCACGTTTAAATATTTATTCATAGATCGATTAAGAAATCTTAAATTAAATGATAAAAATCAAAAGGGGGTATAAATTGATTCGGTGTTAGCTTTTCTGGTGTTAAAATATTATATTTTACCCCCTCGCATATTCGCTTCATTAAGCTCGCTTCAGTCATAGAATGAAAATGGGAGCTTTTAATCGTTGCATGAAAGTCATTTCCCGCCACTTCTGGGAAGAAAATTCGAGATTGGAATAAAAAAGGGATTTTTAGCGAATCTCATTTCACTCCCAAAGCTGATAATGTCCGTGGATTATTAATGTAAGGAAGGTTGATTTATGGAGCGGAGATGTTGAATGTCATTACGAGAATAATTACTTGCATTTATTGTAATGAAATTCCGAAGCTTTTACTATCATCGTGATAAATAGCACCCGAACAAATAAAAGCTAAATGAATTAATTAACATTTACTGAATATTTTTTGCTAGTACCTGCTTGCAAACGTTCTTGTGGAGTCTTAACCTGACAAAAATTTTTTTGAGTCAATGATTGTATTTGAATTTAAATTAAATTAAATTGAACAGCTGGCAATAAATATTGTACCACATTTTCTGTTGAATATAAAAAGCTAAACTCATCGCTTTAAAGTTATATAAAATTAAGTATTATTTACATGTACCGGACTTTATTATACACTACGAATCAATACAAAATACAATAATTTTATCTTCTTCTTCGAGTGTCTGGTCGGATTTTCTCGACGTTGGCGATCACTACAGCGAAAGCATATGTATCTGTCATGTGCCAATTTTACATTTAGCCGCTAGAACGACTGCTTATTGATGTACTTGCCGTAGTGATTCCTGGGAAAATATGACCAGAGTGGTTTCCCGTTGCCTTCCCTGGTAGATTTTCTGTCGGGGTTACATTCCCTTAGCTGATTGGTTTTGGTTTTGAGGCGCCAAAAACTCGCCTTTCATCCTCTCGTTATCTGCTGTGATCACACCGTTTTATGTGTGATCCCATTGCCCAGGGTTCGCGACGTGGACCCTAACGAGTTGGACTAGTCAGTAGTGATGCCGGTGGAATGCAATTGGGCGTTCGCAGCATTTGATAGAATAACATCCTCCAGCAAGATGTGACTCAC
The DNA here is from genome assembly GCF_059751315.1 of Micrasema longulum. Taxonomy (NCBI): domain Eukaryota; kingdom Metazoa; phylum Arthropoda; class Insecta; order Trichoptera; family Brachycentridae; genus Micrasema; species Micrasema longulum. The sequence goes on from NW_028279872.1 coordinate 127,595, forward strand.
TTCGACCCCACTGACAGTTCATTACAAAATTTGAAAGAAAATTAAACTTAAAATGTACACCATACTATGAAGTAAGGTGAGGAGATGGAAAAGAAAGGAAAAACTCAAATTTTTAGGTGGTTAAATTTCAATCTCGATTTAAATGTAAATGAAAAATGGCCGTCCCTGATATTAGTGTGTAAATTATTACACAATCAATCATCTACTTCTATTGTTTAAGAGGAGGTTAAAAAAATAAAACGGATGACCGATATACGCTGCATTTATTGCATCAATACAATGCCCTATGCACCATCCGGTGCAGAGCAAATTGTGATTATGATGATGATATGTGTGATGTATTTAGATCAGAACAGCTGTTTTCAGAGCATTGAACTTTGCCATTTAGACTAAACGAATATTAAGTGGCGTTCACACGAGGACACGACAATTTTTTCCCGTCCCAGAGTCATACCTGTTGTTCTCGTGAGAAAAAATAAATAAATTACAAGATAAAACAGTGGGCCGGGACATTTTTCTTGAGACGGGCAGGCTATCTCTGTAAGCCAACGGACTACTTCTACTATTGTCTTCATGTGAACGCGCACGGACATGACATTAGGCCAATTTATACTAACCCAGTGCGTGCGTGTTGCTGCTGTGATTTTTTTCCGCCGAGAATTTTAACAGAAAAAAAGCATTTTCTTATAATTTAGCTGGTTTTCTAATTCCAATACATATTGATTTATAAGAAATCGATATTTTCGCGAACTCGCTTGTCGTAGTGTATTCATTTTCTCAGCGTTCCGCGTTTGAACTACGTTCAAATTATTGTACTGTCCCATTATCCTATCCCGTGTAAAGTCAAGGCGGTTCACGGATCTGGGACAGGATGTTATTGCCCTGTCTATTGTATAGTCCTCGTGTGAAACAAGAAGTGAGGTGTAGTTCAGATGTTTCTCAAACAAAACCATCCATGTATCCATTTCCCCCAACTTTAACCACTACCCCCTCTCATAGCGCTGTCCGGCACTTAAAGCAAGCTGAATATAATTAATTAATTTTATGCCCGCCCTTTGGATTTAATGCACTTGTCTTTGGCATAAATGTGATATATACACAGCGTATAATACTTCTTAAAACGCAGTTAAAAGAAATACGATTAAGTTTAGCCTCACAACGAACTGGTGGATTTTTTAAAGCTGGCGCAATCGCAATACTTACACAAACGCATTGTGTGGTATTTGTGAATAAGCCCATGGTATGACATCACACGGCACACGCATTATGAAAATAGTCTCTGTCTCTCTCGCGCTCAGACGCGCTTATGAGCGTGACATAGACAACTATTGCTTTGTTAGTTGCAATTGATATGGTAATAAAATATACACAGGAAGCTTCTGCGTTCGACTAAACTTCGCTGCGACTCTTACTAGTAAAAATATAATGTATTCGATGTATATGGCTATGGACTAAAAACACTGGTTTACAAATATATATTTTCATTTAATCCAATCATTTATAGGTCGATTATCTAGTGCTGGCGCTTTCGCAAAACATACACAAAAACATTTTTAATGTACAGAATATTGAAATGTAATTTGGATTAGAGCGGAAAAAAACATTCACTTAAAAAAATGTCGTATATTTATTTATTTTTAAACAGGCATGTTTTCATTTGGTATTTTATGTTTATTAATATACTAATTAATACAGTGTAATTAAAATGCACAGTGCAAATTACATTGGAAAAAATATGTTTGCATACTTATTGATAAACAATAAAGATAGCACATTTGGTTAAAATTTAATATAACATTTTTTTAAATCAACATCCTGTAGACTTAAAATGCTTTGGTGTGAGTTTTGCGAACGCGCCAGCTTTAGATAAACAACCAGTTATGACATAGGAAATTTTATATCAAAGCGTAAAAGAGCAATATCTTTCATTTAACATAAATTATCAAGATACGCTGCAATTAGATAACCAATACAGTGTCCTATGAATCACTGGACGCGGATATGGAAAATATGATGATGATGTCGATATAATTTAATTACCTGTCTCTACGGGTCAGAAATAAAACTCAATATGCGTTAAGCGGAGAAGCGACCATGAAGTTGGAATTTCCTTCCCAATAGGACTCCGAATAAATATTTTACAACCGGCAAAGAACGCAATTTGAGTGCCTCGCTTACCGGGCGCAAAACTGCTAACACCGTCAGCCCCGATATAGCGATAGTCCTCAGTTAGCGGCTTTTTACGATTTTCAATAAAACGATGCTAAAATATTGGTAAAGCTACCAAACACGACCGTAAAATGTTAGATACTGAGCGCCCGCGGCTCGCGAACTAATCCTAAACCCTAATTCACAGACGTAGGGGATCCTATCAAGCATTTCCAAAAAAAATACAAGGAGTCTTAGAGTCAACCCTCGTTTATTTGAAAATGTTAAATATTTAAACAGTTTTTTTTAAGCCAATGAACAGGCTTAAGTTAGCCCTAATAGATGGCATTAGAGATTAATACTGAATCTAAACATTCTTAAAATCTACTTGAATTAACAAAGTGTATTATTAACAAAAGGTATGAATATAGCATACTCTTGGCGGAAATGGCAAGTGTGACATCGTGAGTCAGGAGAGGCAACACCGCTTGCTTCTTAAATGCCTGCTTTTGCTGTAGAAACACATCGACAGTACCGTTTAGTGAGATTAAGTTCACTGTTCTGAGTTCCTTGGCAGAGGGGAAAAGAATCCGATGCTAGTTTTATAATTTCCCACGGCAAAGACAGAATTGGTACGCAAGTTACGGTGAGGTACATTAAGGTTTATCTGAGCAAGGATATCATGGGCATCTATACAGTTACATATTAATTTGTGCAAGAATATCAAACCAGCCAAAATCCTTCTGAATTCTAAACTGAAGATATGAAAGTACTCTAGACGATCATAATTGTTGATTATAAAAGTATTTGATCCGATTCTAAATATTAACAGTTTTAATTTTAAATTTTTTTGAAAAAAAAAAAATTTTTTTTAATTTATTTAAACATTTCCCAGCATTTTTTTTTATTAAATAGTTAGTTTAATTTGTCGTTATATGCGTGTTTTACTTAATGCAACGGGGAGTATTCTCCCAAGTATCGCAATTAATTTAAATATGCTCTTGAGTCGTTGATCTGTCTGTATTGTAGATTTTCGTAAAATATTACTATTTTTTATGCACAATAAACTCTTGGTATGGATGGAATTTAAAGTATTTTCATTTACAATGGTTTATATTTGATAAAATTAAGGGATACTCAGTTGAATCAATTTTGATTTTCTAATAATCTAATCCCATCAATAAAACAATTTTTTCTTCCAAAATTACAACTTTATAAAACCATTTTAAAAGAGGTAAAAAATTCCAATAGTAGATATACTCGTTTAACCCATTTTAACACTGGCGCCGAAGTCGAGCTTCGAAGTGTATGTACATAATTAGTGCTAGGTACGTTAGGTTTAGGTTTTTTTTAAATATTTTTTTATTATTATTATTATTATATTTAGATAATTTATAAAGCGCCATGTTTGTGGAAATCACCTTAAGGCGCTGTATTGTAAATGAATATCCCAGAACGTCTTGCAGCTTCAGAGCACATGGACGGTGAAAAAAAGCTAGCCCCAATTTACATTGTTTTAGTAGTACTATGATGTTAAGTGTTTTAATGATATTAAAATAAACAATAAAAATTCAATTTTAAAAGCAGGAGTTAGATTATAACAGGTCCTACAAAATTTACAAAATTTTACAAAAGTTTACAAAATTAAGGTGTTTAATTTACAAAATTAAGGTATTTAATTTACAAAATAAAGGTATTCAATTTATAAAATTAAGGTATTTTATAGTTGATAACACTTACATTTTAAAACTGGATTACAATTATTATGGACGAATGGATTTTAATTTATGTAAATTAATTTACAAAAAAATCAACAGTGATCTAAGTAGATAATTTGTCAAGTGTTCAAGCTAAAAAGTAAATAAATAAAGAACCGTTTTTAGTATAATACTAACTCCCACATAGCAGTGTGTGTATATGCATCTCTCACATTGATTATAATTTTACTCTTATCTTATCTGATCTACTCTTGTAGAAGTATGACCAAAAATGTATCAATGACTCTTTTAAAACAAATTGTCGAATGTCCAGTATCTTCATGAATTGGAACAACGTCTCAGATGAGAAAGTGGGGGGATAGCGCAGCATTACTCTGAATACTCTATAGGGGTAAAAAAGACCCAAAATACTACTCCAGTACGCTATAAGAGCTGACTATGAATACGGCGGGATTAGGAACTACTCGTACGTGCTGTGCCCGAGACGCGGATAGCGGATAGTGCGCCCTAACGCAGTTCGTACGGCCGCACGGAGCGCGCTGTGTCAACGAATGATCCAACAGCCATTCACGACCCAATGTTTTTATTTCACAACTCCCCAAATAACGCGAGATTCGACTGTTAATCGAAGCTTTACGACGACTTTACAGAGATATTTCATATGTTACGCGTGTCATCAAACTTTGGAGGTTTTTATATGAGCTACATCGAGCCGTCTCAAAGGGGTTGCTTTTATGGAGAAATTGATAGAAAGGTATTATTTGTGCTGCAGAGTGAATCTTAAATCATTTTCGGAGCAGCTTCACATTATTTGTATGGAAAGGGTAGCGGCACTTTAATATTTTATTGATTCAACTACTATGTAAAACGTAAGTAGCGAATCCATACAAAGTTGTGTTCCGCCCTTGGTCCGGCAATATCATAAAATAGCTTAGAAATATTATGATGGTGAAATAAGTTATTTTTCTCACTAAACGATAATTGAAAGTAGCGCAGCAGAAAGCAGCTAGTCATTGAAAAATACAACTGAGATAATTGCACCTTTGTGAAAAGGCTGAATAATCAAATCTACACAAAAGTTGGAATGTTTTTGACTTTAACAAGTGATAAACAATGAATACATTCGTTTTTTTTATTTATTACAAACAATAATCTCATTATATAATGAACCAGTTTTAAAATGTGGTGAAATTTTTCTAGTGCTGTGGGTATTTTCTGCAAATTGAAAAATGACATTTTTGTATTCATGTGATTGATATAGTTTTTTTTATTAAAGCGGTCTGAAAATTGAAATTTGACCTTACTGCATCCGATAACATATATATCTCTTATTTTTTTGTGGTTTAACTGCTTTCTGCATAACTGCGTTCAATTGTAGTGCAAAAAAGTGTCTTAAAATATACTTTAGGTAAATAATCCATATTTCATAATCAAGAAATATAATTAACTTAATTTCTAATTATAAAATATTATTTATAAAATTTCTTACCGAAATTTAATATATGCCAATTTTATCTACTCCATGTCTAACCTGGACCTTTTTTTGGCTTAATTTACAGTCTATTAACAAATATATTATTAATATTTCAATTTTCAAATCAAACAATTTCATAACGTAATCAGTGCGTGTAAGGGTTGCCTACCAAAAGCATGGGATGTTGGTTTTATATTTTTGTGCAACGGAGAAGGCGTATAGTGGGTTTTGCATGTTGGTTAAATTGTTGTCCCGATGAAGAGACGGGTAAGTCTCGAAATCAATAGGCATAGAAAAGTCGGTAAGTGGTAATATACAAATATTTAATAACATTAAGAAAATCCATTGGAACATATATTTTTTAAAACATTGAATTTCCTCATTAAGACCGTCAACTTGTTGATCGTACAAAAAATCATAAACAATGAGAATTGTAATTAACACCATTCCCTTTCCGCACCTAATGGTGCATAGAGTACTGCATTGGTACACCAATCGCAGCGTTTCTTGATCATTTTGTTGCATGAAGGTAAGATGATCCTTTTAACGATTCAGGTACCAGTACGGAGACTATGAAATATTCTAATATAAAAAGAGCCTTTTATTTCATATCAACCATGTCAAGAATCGAACCCGAGATCTCTTGCGTGGTAGGCAAACGCGCTGACCATTAACATTACGAGGCCGACCCATCACAAAAATAAATAAACAAATAATAATCACGAATAACATAACATTATCATATCAATACTACAAAATACTACTGCGAGCCCTGTATCAATATAAAAACGTGTGATATATATTTTTACCATTCATGAAACTAAAGGTGCATAATCTAAGTTTTTTTTTCCTTATTCCATCTGGGTGTTGTGGGGTATTCCTTAACTTTTTTTCATATCCCCTCTATCCCACCTACAGACAAGCCTCAAATTGGGGCATAGCGGGTTATTTCTTTAAAAAAAAAAAAAAATTGGTAAAAAGTAGGCCCTGCATGAGGAAATAAACTATAATCGATGTTTTTCTTCGTACTCCTGCGAGTTTTATGGAGCACTTGCGGGGCTTTCTTATTAAAATAAATACCCCATAAATCCTCCCCATGGAAGGTGTTTGGAAAATCCTATGCGTGGATTTGGTTCATGAAACCTTAGTTAAATTATGGTGTTTACGGATCTTTTAGTTTGAGGCGACATTCAATTTCAGAAGACATGTGATCCACTTTTGGGCCATACCTAAGTCACGGTCCTAATATATACATTGTTATTTTTGAAAAACAGGTTAATTTTAACAGTATTTTTTGAGAAAATTCAACAATTATTTATTGTATGTAAATTTGCATTTTTTTTCAATATTAGAGTACATTGAATATAATATTTATGTAATTTATTGTTTATGCAGACAATTGGTAGAATTCCACATTTAATTTGGTAATGTATCCAAAATAAAACAAGTTTATTGGATTATAATTCTACTTTTTTTATATAAAATAAACAAAGGGTATATTGTGACGCGTGTTTGAAAATGTATAACAAGACGAAACGCGTCACAATAAACCCTTTGTATATTTTATAAAAAGTAAAGTAGAATTATAATCCGATATACTTGTTTTATTTTGGATACATTACCAAAATAATATTTATGACCACAGAGCCCAAATAAATTATCTTTCCTAAAACAATTAATAACTTATTTAAATAAAATAAAAACACTTTGTTAGATTATTTATTAAATTCCTGACCAATTTCTAAGCTACTAAGCGCTCTCAAATAATGATTAAAAAAAACTTAACTCATTGATTTGAGGTCACCACTGGATTTCATCAAGTTGAACTGTTTCCTTTTTTCACTTCAATCCTAAGAAAATCAAATCCACCAGATTGAGGAATATTCATTTCCTCTATTGAGATATATAACTAGAGGAAACACGGGCGTTCGAAATATTGTCCCTCAACCTGCGGAAAATGTTGGCATATTGGCATATGTTGGCATTGGCATATGTTTGTAGAACGGACTTTCATTTGTCGCGAGTATTTTCCGGCTACTTCTGAACTTTTGTCTCCTCGTAATCACAAATTGTTGACACTGCACAAATCGATCTCGAAAAGATAGAAAAATCAATGGAATAACCTTTCACCGGTTAGTAAGGTTATCTTAATCTTTACTTGTTTAAAATAGCTATTTTAACGTTTAAAAGCGTTTTATTAACATGTTACCAGCATTAATTATACGTACAACGTAATTGTAAGCTATCTCTTGTCTTTGTTCTGCTCAGTTAGTCAGGCGTATAGTGAAATGATAAACAAAGATGACGCGTATGCGGAAGGGAGCGACTCACTGAATAGAACTTACAGTAGACCGATGAAAACAGTCCGTGCTTTTTACTGTACTACTCGTTTTGCTTGTCAAAGTAGTATTTCCAAGTAATTTCAAAGTAGCCGCGTTACTCAGGAAATCTTCATGTGTCTAAGTGTCTTCATGTGTGTAAGTTTCACTCAACAAAGTTCGGCAGTAGGTCTTAGGAAAATACTAGCCATTCCGAATAAAATAAACTGCCCGATGAGCTAAAACACGGAAAATCGAATAAAACATCCAAAATTATCGCAGTTAAAAAATATTACTTAAATATTTTTAAGGTGATAATTATTAATGTAATTTTTATGGATTGTGTAAAGTATTTTATTTTTTGTTTCTTATACAATAATGATTTCTTAATATTTTGGATGTATTAACTATGTATGATATTATGTATCGTCACCAAATTTATTTTTTTACGTACGGTCCCAAATGAGTTTTTTTAATAACTCCTGGGAGTATAATATTTACTTTTTTATTATATGTTTTATTAGTAATATATATATTATTTTTTTTTAAAGTCGACGTTATATGACGTGACGATACTTGCTCCCTGCGCTGGTTATTCCCTTTCTTTTGGGGACAACTTTTTAGCTCAGATTTGTATGGAGTGTCATCTTTATATATTATATCTCATTGATTTCCTCCCCCTTAAAACTCTGCTACCTTGAGTATGCCGATGATGCGGAGGTAATAAAATGAGCTGCATGTCACTCTTGAAAGTTTTTTTTTTGCACGATTAAAAAATAAAATAATGATTTATAAAAACAAGGGAGCACTGACAGTAATTAAATAATTAGTAAGCTAAATTTTAGTAAAGTAAAAGAACTTAAACCTTTATCAAATGTCTATAAACATTTTGACATATTTAAATCATTGTTAAAACAAAACAAGACCTTTAAAACATATTTTTTTTATTTCAATTGAATAACCTCAAAGTAAGCACCTAATGTGTGCATTTTATTGAGAAAAATACATACATCAAATTATGCTACGAGTATAATAAATATTATGAAATGTTACACACTAATAATTTATTCCACACAGTAATTTTGGGAAAAACAAACCAACTGCTTCCCAACAGCGTTATTTTTGTTGACTATATTTAACTTGTTCGGCACAACAAATTAGTTTTCGGATATTGGTATGTTAAGTAAACAAAAGTATCTGAAAATAAATACCTCATTTCAACTCTCTTATTTTACTTTCACTCACTTGGAAACTGTAACGTTGCGTAATATTTTGCACAACTTGGTTATGAATATCTACAAAATTAACATGATTCTAACAAAAAAACATGATATTTTAGAAATATAGGAATCTCATTATGTTTTTACACCTACACGGACAGTTCACCTAAGGTTGGCTCTTCTGGTACACAGTCTCCAAGTCTTTCATTTAAAAAAATATTTTTTTAAGAAGGGGAAATCCATCATGTACACCCAGTCGTTTAGGACTGGATAGTGCCGGACTCTTACCGGCTAAAACCCCTTCTTCTTCTGTTGCACGTAGGTTTCTGCATTTCGGCCTATCTTTTGTGCAAATTTGTCTCACTTTTACTTTTTAATTTCTCTTATAAGGCGTTCAGTTCAGGGTATTCGTACTCATTTTGTCATCTCGTTGATTTCTCCTTTTGATTAATTATCTCCTCCGTGTATGCTACAATGCGACGCTAGGCTGTTTTGCTTTCCAGCATAATATCTGTCAAGTTTTCTGGCGTTATTTTGGAAGTCTTTCCATCAAGCGTTATCTTACTTGTTAGCTGCTACTCACAGGTCCAAATTACTACCCGATTCTGTGCGATAAAGACAAGGGTACGTCAGACTAATTTTGCCTAACTAAAATCGACTTTTCGCTCTCCCGTTTGCTGTACCCCAAAACTAAATAGATTTGGTCTTATTTTTTAAGAAAAAGCATTTTTTTTTGTGATGCCGTTTTTTTTAGTTTTTCAAAATAATTTATCATGTTCGTATATTGTACGTCCATAGACGGTAGATAAAACTGGGATTTTTGGATCTAGCTGCCATTAGGAACAATTAATCAAAAACGCAAAACAATGAAAACACACCGATTGAAAATATCTAAAGTACGTAAAAAATCATTACACTAGTGGTGTGATTCAGTGAGAAAGAGACGTTCATACGTTTGTATGAATAAAAGTGTCACTGCTTTTCTTAACGCGTCCGTAAGATCGGAGTATAGTCTTTTAGTTTCTCCGAAATGATTCCTTCTTCTTATATTTTGCCCACTGGAGGTTGGTGACCATCGTTCTGAACTCATCGCGATCCTAGGCCAGTCTAATCAGCGCTGCTGCATCCGGCACACTGAACTACTGTCTGAGATTTCTGAGAGGGGTATGGGACGGAAAAAAGCATCATGATGCTTTTTTGCGTCCCATACCCCGCTTGCCCTCTTACTTTCCTTCCATAATGAGTTGAAGAAGGGTATACTTCTCATTGCGGTATATGTGACCAAGTATGAGGTTTTTCTTCTTTTGACAGTGTAACTCCCCGTCCTTGTGCATAATACTTAAAACCGCTTCATTGGAGACACACAGTCCATGAAATTCAAAGCATTCTTCAAGACAACCAAAGTTCCAATGAATGATTCCAAAACTAACCAAATACATACAGAAGTTGAGTACCTTGATTTCTGTAGTACCCATTTTCTATTCATGCATTTTCTTCATGGTCTAGCATTTTGATTTCTAAAGTTAAAAAGAAGAGTGTTTTTTCTCAAGCCTAAGTGTTCTGTGCTGTAATTCACTACTGTAATTGAGTCTCCGGCCTGTTGTGGTGCAAAAACAAATTGTGTTAAAAAGTATTGTTTATGTTCCATATCAAACAAACATTAATTTTACTACACTTTTTGTTTATTCATAAAGCAAATAGATTTATTAGCAACCTGTTTATAACTAGAATGTCCTACCTGTTTAAAAATTTGCACTGAATGTATTTCTTAATAGATTGAGTTTTTCTACTGACATTTCTTGGTGGAACTGCATTTTAATCAAATTAATAAAAATTCGTATTTAGTCTTATTCGACTTTTATTGATAAATTTTTACCAGTGACCGGGTTTTGTCGTGACCGACATCGTCAGACTGGTGGGGGACTAAACAAACTCAAATGTTATTTACAAGTGCAAACAGGGGTTGTAAATCATGATTTTATATAATTCAAGAAATAAAAAAGTTTAAATTAAAATAATTTAAGTATAAAGTATGTTTAATAATTTATAAGTGAAAGAAAACCGTTGATTCAAATAAATCATTTCTTGTCTTCTCCAATCACTGTTACTTCTGGAGTATCTCAAGGAACCCACCTTGCTCCATTATTATTGAATATTTTTATAGATGATATTTTCAATGTTTTTCAAAATGAACAAATCTGACTTTTTGCTGATGACAACAAGATATCTAAACGTATCGAATCTCTTGATGATTGTCTTCTTTTTCAACATGATATTGATTGTTTTAATGAACGGTGCGACATCAATTGTTTTCAACTTAACATTGAAATATTAAAAATAATGTCTTTTTCATATACACATTTATGTATTCATTTACAAATCTACATGAATAATCCACCTTCCCTCGCATTATTGTAAAACAAGTTGTTACATTTCGGTAATGAGTGGGGTGATATGCCGCTGCCCCGCAGTGGCGGAGACGGGGCGGGCGCTGGCGTGACGAAGCAATCCTGGGAATCCAAAACTAACAGAGTACTCTGAACATAACTATAACGTTATATAATATAACCGTTGCTTGAGTTCTCTTAAGGACATGGGACAACTTTCTACGTAATATGTAAACCGTAGCGAAAGCTAATTTGAAAATAAAACTTTTTTTGGGTTGTACAAAATGGAAAAAAAAAACAAATTCGATAAGATATCATAATTCTGGTAAATAACAACATCACAAAACGCCCAGAAGTGTTTTTTTTTTCCTACTCCAGGGATCGAACCAGGAACCATTCGTGATTGAGGCGCGCATAATGGCTTTTAAGCCACATTTAGACAAATAATCAATTGAACTGAAAAAGAACGGATTCATGAAATATTTTTTAAATGCGTAATTTTGGGTTAGGCCTCAACACTACACAAAACGCAAGACTGGCCAACAGAGGATGCTGTCGAAAATCTATAAAACAAAACACCTGGGAATGCGCTTTTTGTCCACGCCGACAGCAGCCGTCGAGTGGCGTTTTAATCTCTAAAGCTCTTGATTAAAAAATATTCTTACCATTTTAAACTAAGTGAAAAATAAATTTCTTTATTTTCTGTAATAATCATGAACTACATACCTAAATAAAAATAACTATAATTGTAATATCAAATTGGGATAGATTACCAATGAATTATATCTCAACAGGGTTTTATTTGGATTCATTATATCTTTAATCTTCGCAAATTTGACCACATAACCGAGTATCGCACGCAACTACACTGGCTCAGTATCAGGCATAGAAGAAACATTCACATTCTATTACTTCTTCACAATATTTTAAATAATCCCACTTAGCCTGTTTATCTGAGAGAGCTCATTCAACCTCTTTCACAACACGGGCTATCTCTTCGTTCTAGTAACGAGAGAACCCTTTTAATACCCAGTCATCGCCCTTATTTTCTTGCCTCCTCTTTTACAGTTGTAGCCGATCGATTGTGGAATAATCTACCCACTAATGTTAGAGACGCCCCTTCTTTATTTACATTTCAGTCAAGATTGAAATGTCAATATCTAAATATTTAAATTGTTCCTTTATCCTTCTTCTTTCCTTCCCAGCCCCTCTTCTCTCTTCATAGTATAGTGTTGATTTTTTAAATGTAAATTTATTTTTCTTAATCTTTGCTTTTAATTTTTGTATAAAATTGTAAGATTCAATATGTCCATGTATTTATAATTTTCTCAAACTAAACGGTTTGGGTAGGTAGGAAGAAATTGCCCAAAGGCAATATGCCCGCCCTTATATATGTATATTTATTGTATATGTATATAAAGTGTCAAATAAATAAATATGTATTGAATAAACACATTATAAGGTAAAATCATGTTATTTCTCATCTTGTAAGTAAAGTCATCGTGCTTTCAAAGGTTGATTTTAAATTTGTTTTTTTTATAATTTTAATAAATATATATTAAAAAATAAATACATACACGTTTTAAAAAAAAAACAAAACATTACAAAAAAAAACACTTTAGAAAAACAATTTTTGGTTAATTTCCGAGTAATTCAAAATATTTTATTACGTGATATCCCAAAGGTGACGTAATCAGTAATTGATTCTTAAAATTATAAATTGAATATATAATCTTATCGTTTGATCAACATAAAGGGCAAACTAGGTTCATTAAATAGGGTAACTTCTGATTGGCGGTAATAGACGATGAGCTAATGACATCATTAAGAGAAATATCTCAAATTATCCACAAGAACTGATTATTTATATACTACTTGTGAAAGGGTCTATAATATTCATAATTCTCTTGATTCAATTTCATTCGCAAATTATTGAGTTTTCTAATAAATTTAATTTTACGGGCCGTTTTGTAAAACAGTCATACCGCTTTATAGAAAGGTATCGCGATATTTAACAAATTTATGTACATTTGATTTATTTTATTTGAAACATTTTTTCCAAAAACTTGCTGAATACAATTGACATATTAATACGTAGATTTGCCCTATAGATTGAAATATTTTTGAAAGTGGTTAATCAAAAACGTACTCATAGTTACTAAGTTTTATTATTGCCAGAATTGCCAGAATCTGACACGAACGTCAAATGTTAAGGATCTGGGCGTTAGGTTGGTGAGCACCCTGACGTTTCATGATCACATAGAGGAAATCGGTGGTAAATCATTGAAGATGTAAGGATTCGTTCTGCGTACTGCCAGGGTTTTCGAAAATTCCCGCGTACTGAGAACTCTTTTTAACTCCTTGGTGCGAAGTAGACTCGAGAGTGGCTCGATGATTTGTTGGCCACATAAACTGAAGTACTCTCTTATGAAAGAGAAAATCCAAAAGAAGTTTCTGAGATATATCTACATGAGAGAGTGCGGGTATTATCCTTGGCTCTACCCGACAGAATTTTTCAAGGGTTTGCTTGGCTACAACAGTTTAGAGACTAGAAGGAATGTGTATTTGACCACACATTTTTATCGATTGTTGCGCGGTATGGTCGATAATTCTTAAATTACGAGGAGCATTGGTTTGTATGTTCCTAATAATTACCTAAGATCGCGGCAGCATAGATTGTATCATATTCCGATATACAGGACCAACCTGCCAATGGTTATGTCTGTTGGAAGGGCTACAGCTATGCTGAACAACATCGCTTTGGATGTTGATCTGTTCCATGTATCCGACTGGGTTTTCCGGAGCAGGATTTTTCTACTACTTTGACCAAAGCCTCTTTAATGTATTTTTTTTTCTTGTTATAATGTGTACGACTAAATTTTAAGTTTGTCATTTAAATGTTATTTTTTAGAATAAATAAATTGAATTGAATTGAATTATTTACACCAGGACTGCATTCAACGAAAATGCGTGTGTTATACATAGGTACTCATTTTTGGCACATGAAAAAGTTTGTATTTTAACGTTAACAATTAATATTAGTTTTTGCGGATACCAATCTGATTCTTGCATAAAATTTCTTATTATTTCAACGCATATTTTTTACTGGATTTTAAGGAATGCGAAAATAATATTAACTCACGTTTAATATATTTTAAAAACATGTTTTTATTAGTGCATTCCTGTAACTAATAAGAGCTTTGCAATTGCGCCGCTAGGTGCAGTTCGACGTTTTAAAAAAAATGTGTTTATATTTAAATAAAAAATCATGCCTTTTAGCATGCTTTCCTATTTCGAGATAACTGACACTATCATTAATACTACTCTCGACTCAATGCACAGTAACATAAAGCCAGCTTTCATTGGAGACATCCATCGGTACAGTACTCGATCAAAAAACAATATACATATTGGATCTGTGAAGTCTACGAAGTTTGGTACTAGATCTTTACAATACATAGGTTTCAAGGAATTTAATAAATTGCCACAAAAATTTAAAGTACCTATTTCAAAATATAGAAACAGGACGTGCGAATTGAAGAATTATTTTTTCCAGAAGTACTTTGAATAAATAATGTCAGTTTATAGAGAATGCGCATTCTTGAACATATACCTTTTAATATTTCACCGTTTTTGCTTGTATATGTAATTTTTAATACTATTTAAATGTTATTTGTGTTTTTTTCTTTTTATATACTTTTTTTGGCTTGTATACATAATTTCAATTTTTTCAACGTTTTTGATAAAAAAATTAACCTGTATTGGGTGTGCGCATATTTTGTTAATTAAAAAAAAAAATTTTATTTTGTACTAGTTCAGTATGTATATATACATCCATGTAATTTTTAAACTTTTTCAATTTTCTTTCCCAGATTGCATAATGTAAACATTATTTTGAATTTATTTCCATGCCTAGTATTCTGTTTATTCTGTTATTTTCAAGTATTTTTCATACCCTTTTTAATGTGTAGTATATCATAATTTTAATTTTTCTGTTTTTGTTAAATAATATTATAGTTTAAATTTTAAAAACGTCTCTAAAAAAATTATTATCTGTATGTCCCTTAATGAGTTTTTTTTTTTAAAAAACTCCTTGGGAATATTGTATATAATTATATGCCGCATCGATAAAATTAAATAGGATAAAACTCATCAGTTAAAAATACCTTGATAAAGAATCTTAGCTTTAAGAATATCTTTGAAACCAGTTGGTAAAAAAAAAGGGGTTAAAAACAAAGTTGTATTTATTTATTTTATTGTAATGAATAACCACAAAGTGTGTGCTTTAAATGTAAATTGGATAATTTATTTGTTGAACACTGTATGTACATATACATTTTATTTATATATTTATTACCGGCTGTGGCCAATTTAAAAAACTTGTATAACATAGTTAAAAAGTAATAAAATATAAGATACGTATCAAGTTCATAAGTCTTATATTATTATTTTTGAAGGAATAACCCACTGAGCCTCTATTTTGAGGCTTGTTTGCAGGAGGAATAGAGAAGATATGAAAAGAGGGAACGAAAAATACACAACAACACCCAGACAAATTGAGAAAAAAATCTTTCTTGGATTTTTTTTCTTGCAAGCGGCGAGAATCGAACCCACGACGCCAGTTTCATAGTTTCATAGTTGGCCATCAAACCAACTGCGCCACGGCGCCTGTCACATACATATTATGATGTTCACATGTAATATGTACGTAAGATCAAAAGATTATTATAAAATATTTATACATGTTCATTAGTAAAAATACATTATTAAGAATATTTAAAACCAGAATATTTATATTAATATATTACGGCTGGCATTCAATTAATTTATTTAAAAAATACCATATACATTAGAAACTTCAATTTATGAAGTACGTATAATATATTTTTCAAATACGTAATAGAGACTCTTGTCAAAGTAGTTGGAGAATCCTGTTCCGGAAAACCTTTTCGGATGCATGGAACAGTTCATTATCCAGAGCGATGTTGATCAGCGTAGCAGCGGGTCGTCCAATGGCAGATTGATCCTGTATATTGGAATATGAAATAATCTATGCTGTCGCTATCTTAGGTAATTATCAGAAACATACAAACCAATGCTCATCATAATCTCAGAATTATCGACCATACCACGCAACAAACGACACAAATGTGTTGTCAGATACATATTGCAGTAAAGCAATTTCTTCATTCCTACCCAAACCGTTCAGTTCAATAAAACACTTATTTGGTATATGGACCATTGATTATTGATTTAAATATGTACATATATGTTTTTACACTTTTTATATAAAAACCAAAATTGATCCAGAAATAAAAAAAGATAAAGTCATTAGGGGAGGGTGGGAAGGATCATCTTACCTTCATGTTACAAAAATGATCAAAATGTGCTGCGATTGGTTTACCAATGCAGTATCCTATGCACCATTAGGCGCGGAAAAGAAATGATGATGAAAATATTGAATAAGTAGAAGAAAGTAAAATTGCTTCAGCGATATTACATCAGTATCATTTGACTTTAGTGTTTTATCAAGAAAAATCTACAAAAACATTAATTTTCCCCAAAATCTTTTAAAATAAATAAACCTTAAATGAATTTTATCAAGAACGTTTGTTAGAATGAAATAAAACGTGGGATAATTTATATTGAATTTCTGAAATTGGGGGTGGCGTAGCTGAATAAATGATCAATGAGTTTGGTAAAAACTTAAGGGAAAGGAATCTAACAAGAGGTTCCTGAAATTAAATTCATTATTGCTTAAAGAAATCAGATGAAATTGATCTGGTAATTCAAAGAAATATACACCGCATTAATGAGAAAGGTATTTCAATTAATTGATCACGTATAGGAAAATTTTGTGGTTTCACAAATAATTTATTATAAAGTAGATTATTTGAAAGAAATACTACGGTCAATAATGAAAGAAACATTAATATTTATTTAAAACATCTTATTAAATATTTGATTATTACCACACCGGTTTTGAAAAGTATTCATCTCTTTACCAGGACCGTAATTAAACTTGCATGCAAAACCCAGTCATCATAATCGTTCCACGAAAATATAAAACCAACATACCATGCTTTTTAGTAGGCAAACCTTGCATGGACCAACTAGGTTTTTTACATATTTGATATTGTGGGAAAAATAGTTGAAATATAGAGGAGGTGAAGCGAGGGGCGTGAATTGAATAGATAAACAGTAACTATTACATTGAAACATCGTTTAATGGGATATATTGCGGTACGTCTCGAAAACGTAGACATAAAAAAGTCGATAAGTGGTCAAACACAAATATTTCATAAAATATTTGGCCACAAAAATAATGCCTCTAATACATTTTTTTTTGGTGATATTATTCATGTTTTTTATTAATATTTTAAAGGTGGTGAGTGTCGGGAACATGGTAAGCAATGCACTAAAATCTACCTTTGCAAACAAATGGTTGTCGCAGGAGGTAAAACTAGCAGTTTGCAATAGAATTCTATTGTCAACCTCAATATGTATAGGAACAAAGTATGAATTTTTTATTTTTTATTTATAAATTTCATAAAAAGTACATATTTTTGTAAAATTCTAAACATATCTACTTTTACACGTCTAGTAAATGTTATTACTGTAACTCTTCAAAAAAAGAGATTAATTCTTGTGCTTGGAGAGTGACTTACGCTGTTTTAGTTGTTTATTTATAAAAGTGTATACAATTTTAAACACGTACATGAAATTAAAAAAAAAAAAAAAGGATATATAAAAAAAAAACATAAAACAATAATACATTCATACTAATTAAAATTCAATGTTGTTTTTACACGAGTTCAAAAAATTTCTTCAGATTAACTTTAAATTTATTTATTGATATATTATTTTTAATAGTTTTTAGTTCATTAGGAAGATTATTATAATTTTTTACACCTTTAAATATAAAGCTATTTTGACTATGACTTGTATGGAATTTAAGAATTTTAATATTATGTTGGTATCTGAGTGACTTATTCATTTCAAATTCTTTTATTTTTTCTTTTTTATATATTTGAATTATAGAATTTATTTTATAAAGCTACTGTATGAACCTTAAATATTTTAAATAGACTTTCCGTATTGAATGTTGAGGGTTTCTTTAAAATTACTTTAATAATTAAACTTTTTACTATTTTAAGAGGGTTTAATATATTAGCATATGCACCACCCCATCCTACAATACCATATTGTAACAAAGATTGTACAATTGAGTAATAAGCTAAAAAAAATTGAAAAAATAATGAAGAAAGTAGGTTGAATCAGTAGAGGATACAGAAAAACCCCAAGGGAGGGGCGCATCATCGTCGTCGTCGGTGTAAAAGCACGCCAATGCTGGACATATTCTCATATTTTTCTCCACTTCTCAATACATTTCCTGGCAAAATTATCAATTATTTCCTCGGCGGAACAGACAATGTCGAGATGGGTGTCCAATTCAGGTCATAGTTCTGTGCTGTGGGGGGGCAAGCGCCCCCTGCGCCCCCCCTGGATCCGCGCCTGGGTTGTGGTAAAACGATGTATGATAGGTGCACAAATGTTTAGATCCATAAACTGTGTAAAACTAAAACAAGCATTATCGACAGAATAAAGAAAGGGGTGGTGCGTCGGTTTTGATAGTTAGAGCAAATGGATCTACGATGCGAATGTTGATGGATGCAAAAAAACGAGGAATATCGAGAAAGACATTGCACAATTAAGTCCATCAAATGCTTGAAGACAGACATGTCAAGAGTAGGAATAATCGGCGTGCGCGCATGAGAAGATGTATGAATGGAGAGGAAACGAGGTCTGCTTGCAAAGACAGAGTGACGTGGCGTCCTGTCCTCTCTGCCTAAACGCGTAAAGGTTTGTTCGTTTGTCTAAATGTGTTTGACCTTATTTAGTTTTACAGAGGAGTACTTTAATTTTGAGGTGAACGATTTCATAGGTTTGATTTTGTTTTCTTAAAATAGGTTTTGTCGTGTGTGTACACATTTTAAAGCCCGTATGCAAAACACAATTTTTTATATGTATTATCTTAATTTCTTGTAAAAAATTATTGGAAGGGTCGTGAGTTTTTTCATGCATAGTTTTAAGTGTTACTTTTTATCTATTTGAAGCGATTTTATGTGTTTGTTAAGGCAGTTTTTCAATTATTCGCCAAATTGAATGAAACCTTTTACTTTTAAAATTAAACCCAGCATTTTTCTGATATAAATAAAAGTACTTGAGTTGAAATGGGAACGAAAAGTTACGAAATGAAGTTCCTTAGTTTCCACTCATGGCGCTATAGAGATACCATTAATTTTCCTTTAGTAGTGAGAAGTCTCATATATCACGGGAAGGCAGTTCCTGAAGATATCGCATATTTCCACACTTTTCTCTTGCACGCTGTCCTTTCAAAACACATTTACTTCTGCACAGATTTGCATTCAATAATACGCATACATTTTATCGACAACTTTGTTTATTATAACGAATGACAATGTAGTATTCTGATCGTAAATATGAATATCAGCATAGCTATCTTGATATTTATTTGTAAAAACAAAACAAATTCCAATTCTTATGTATGAAGCCTATTTTAAGTCTCAAATATATTACATTTATTTATTATTTATTTATTTTACCGAAAAAAACATTTTACAATGATATAATGGTTTTTCGTATTTTTTATTTTCTCTCTATCTATCCTCACCTCTTTTGTATACACCATGATTTGGTCTGACACACGTTTTGGATATCCGAATTATGTTTCCAATAATCATGTGTTCATTGTACCATACGACATTTCTTAGGCATCCATATGTTTACTAACTGAGATGCATATGTTCTCATCATCACTATGGCAGCATCATCTGCATGGCATGTGATGTTAATGACCTTATCTCCTTTAGTAGATTCAGAACTTTTTTTTATTCTTAAAAGCGTTTTTTTATATATATTTATTCTGTTTGTGTAAGAAAAAGTTTTAGGTGTATATATTGCTGTTGTATAATTAGTTATAAAGGTGCTAAACTTGCTTTGTTTCTTTGTTGTTCTCAACATGTGTTATTTTCTTAATGCTAATATTATTTATGTCCCAAATTGAATTGTGTTACTCCTGGGAATGTAATTACACGTATTATACTTGTAATATACTTTGTGTTATATGATTTATAAATAATAAAATAAACGGTTTAAAGACAGACCAGCAAAGTTTCGAAATAAAAATCATATATGTTAGATTATGGTAAAACAAAAGGGTGTATTTGTATGAGAGCAAGTGTAAAAGTGTGTTTGTGTGTATTTGTGAGGGACTGCATAAAATATGGATTTAAAAGTGTGTTTTCCCTGCAATTCACTTGTTTAAAAATATTTTAAATTAAGTACGTGGGAGGCTTGGACACGTGCTTCGGATGCCATAAGAGAGCTTTGACTCAAGATATACCTTCTTCACACCTGCGCAGTCGTAGACGGCCATCAAATTTGATATTTCCATTGTATTTGACGGAAATCAGAGACGTGGGATTGAATTGACAGGCTTCTGATGATGTGTCTATGGTCCTCGTAGAAATGAATGTTTAAAATAACAAGTACCAATGCAGTGCTCAACAAGTTGCTTTGAAATAGGTAAAGGAATCCTTATGATAAAATTGATCATGATTTAAATTTAGTCAATACAATTTATATTCAAGCATTATTTTAACATAAGCCAACAATCCTATACGTACGAAACTAGATAATTGTAAAAATAGTATACTCGAATGGTTGCAAGCTCACGTGTGTTTCTGTAATTACACTTTATACATATCATATGTGGAAAGTGTACTTACAAACGAATAAAATAATATTTGATCTACTTCCACTGCATGAAAATGGTGTTGCGAAGATTTTGCATGAACTTTCCATACACAAATTAAATGAAATAAATGTGCCATATTTTCCCGAATACCGGAGTGGACCCTAATTATTTATTTTTAAAAGTCTCAAAACTTTTTGTTATAGGGTTTGGAGCTGTACAATGAGTTAGTTACCCGAAGAAATAAAAAGTCTTGAAATATTCAAAATCATTTTGATTTAATATGTTATCGGTAAATTTTTATATAATGCCCAGGAATTTTAGGTTTTAAACATTAAATTTTTCATAACCAGTAGAGTTTTTGTACATGTGTTCTAAATGCGGTACTCAATTATTACTTAAAAACTTCTCATCACTCCCCCGCTTGCGTCTTAAGATATTTCATTATACAGGATGTCCGGTGGTATATTATATACTAAATACCGTTAAAACTTTTTAACGCACGCAGCTAGAATAATTTGGAGTATGGCGTTTTTATTGAAAGTTGCGTTTTAATTCATTTAAAAAAAAACATTGGTTGAAAGAACGGCGCTGTTTTGCTATCGAGGCGTAGTTAAAGTACTAATTTTTCTCACTGTGACTGCGGCGCTACGAAAATTCTGTAAAAGTTGCAATATTTGCGGGATAAGTTACTTGCCTTGAATAAAATAAATGCGAAATTAAGTTGACATATAATAGGCTTCAGAAACGGTTGTAAACAGTCATCGCCAAAGCCAAAGTTTATCTGTATCGTCTGCGTATGATGAAAAGGTCCAGCACGGAAGTGATTCAGTGTTGAAAAATCCACAAATGTCAACCGCCGATAGCAAAAGCATGCCACTCTTTCATACAAAATAAAATTATAATTCTTATGGCGAAATAAATTTGAAATCATAAATAAGCCAGTAATTTAACAAGCATAGACTCTCGCCTACTGCCAATAACCGACTGATTAAATGAATCTATTTTTTTATTTTTGTCTCTTCTATTCTCGTGCCCCTTCTTATACATTAAAACAGATTTATTGTGGTAGTGGCATCAATTTCAATCTTATAATTTTTTGCATGGGAAAGATAAATTATTTTCATAGTAGATTCAATTTATTTATACAAATTTTAATTTCCAAATCCGGTCTGGAAATGTCCAGATTACAAAAAATACAACTCCATCATTCAGAAAAATAAAAGAGATATTTCAAGTCTTGTGTCCTTTATCGACTTGTGTTACACCAAAGGCACACAAGAGGTTATAAAGCCGGTACTAAAAAATGAAACGTTTTTCTTATTTCTAATATCGCAAATATAGCGAGGAAATATTTTCAACGCTACAATTTTTACACCTTTCTTATAAATAATTTATTTTATGCTGAAATTCCTTATTTTATTTTTACTTTTAACAGTCTTTGCGTATATTTGGGTTTAACTAAGCAAACTGCTTAAAAATACCATCAAAATAACATAGAAGATTTTATGAATGCCAAATTGCTGAACAGATCCAATCAACCTAAATTAAATAAAAAACAAATTCATACAAGTAATGAGTGAAATATTCCAATCAAAACGTGATGAAATGCATTTCACGGTGAGAAGTCATTTAAAAACAACATATCTTCAATCAGCAATCAAATCACCATTCAGTTCAGCCCTTAGTACGATGTTACAGACATTGCAGTAATCACATCCCTTGTAACCATCAATTTCCTCCCTTTTCTACCCCCAATATTTTCAACTCCGTCAATGATGAAGCGCAGTACTCACTTTTTACCCCAGTAATTGTTATTTTATGGTCGTAAATAGTGTGAATGGTTGATCAGTGCTCTGATTAATCAATTATTTTTTCTGTTAAAAACCCCGAAGCGTGGGTGGAGGGGAGGATAATTTGGATACATTTTAAAAACAATTCTTAATTATTTAGTCTCAAACTGCTTATGTGCATCTTCGTGTCCAGGCAGATGATGAATACAGTAGAAGAAGCAAATTACTGATTGGACTGTTAATTCTATATGGATAGTTAGGTAAATATCTAAAGTGATTGAAATCTCATATTGAATCTTTCAACAAAAAGCGGACTGAAGCAAAAAAACTAATTTTATTCAGTTTTAAAGGTTGAAAATATTTGAAGAAAGGAAAAAAGCCCGGAAATGAACCTACCTGTGATGCAATGAGAATGTTCTTTAATTTCGGGCACTTCATGATAAAAGTTTACTATGAATTATGATAACGATTTATGATAACTTTTACAACTACGCGCGACGAATCCAAGAATTTTTATGCAATACTTTTGTGTAATGTTGAAATTTAATTTATAATGCTCTATAGTCAAATGTTTTATTTTTGAATTTCTTCTGTCTTGATGAAAGGTAGATACCATAATGATGGTTCAAAGGAAGGATTGGAAAGAAATAAAATCGACCAGGAATAATATCGATAAATGCTGTTTTATACTTAACATACTCGTGGCCTTGAGAAATTTTGCTAGGTCTTCAAAATGAATGAATAAACAACAAAACAAAACTATTGAGATCTAGTTGATCAAACCATGATACTAATACCTTTGTACAATACAAAGAAACATAATACGAAACACAATATTCATGATTCCTGAAATTTATTGCAATTTTATTAAAGAACGAATTATTTACCTATGGTATATTATAAAATATAATCTCATTGAAATGTTTTACCATGTTTATAATATTTTAAAATACACCAACAAGCTACAAAAAGTGGCTTGGTGGGATTTTAGTTTTACTAAAAATATAACAAGTGAAATTTTTTTAAATTGTAAAAATGTATATTTATGCTATTAAATCAAATCAATTCTCAATTCTCAATTAGTTTTTAGGTTAAACATGTATTAAATTGGAAGAACTTATGTAAAAGCGCGTGAAAATGCCCTTTCAGTCATGCTCCGTGCGCCTGTCACAGATATTTTAATTAAAATCCTTCTATAATACCATAAATAAGTCAAATAATACTTAAATGCATCAACAGTAATTGATTTTCGTTGTAAGTCGATCGAATCATATGAACATTTCGAAACGCTAGTCACCTATTAACGTATAATTTTGTGTTGATACGGGCGGCGGCAACGCGCCGAAAAACAATCTAAGGGTCTTACTTATTAGATTTCTTTATATCAGGTTTATATTAAGAAATAACGATACCCGATTTAACTATTTTTAACCGATATAAAAAAAAACTTACTTATAAAAATATTTATAACCTGGATAAATACACAAAAATTCACAAGTTATTTCACGCTTCATTTTTTAAACAGTCAACACTGATATTTGCGCGTGCGCAGTAACTTTTATAACAACAACAAACAAACGTCAAAGTCAAATCGAGACTACTGTCAGTGTAACGGAGAACCTGGAGAAAACCGTTAGAAAAAGAAATAAAAATTGGGAAGAAGAGGAGAAGGTAAAAACGAGTTCTTTAGTTTATTCGTGTTTCTTTTTTTTTATCACAATTAATTAAAATATATACAAATCTATAACATTTCATATATTATTAAAATCACTTAAATGTGATTGAAAATAAGGACTTATCTTCCAATATAATGAAAACCACGTAAGATGTTTGGCAACAATTTTGACAGAGTATGTTTGATACACATTTTTAACACTATAATGTAATGAAATATTGTTTATAGTTAAAAAAAATCTGATAAACTATCCATTTTGATTACCAAAAAATATGACTTTTGACAGATCGCATGCTTGTTCCACCGTTATACCACATAAAATGCAGGTATTACAGTTTCTATGGCCGCTATCCCAGATTTAAACAGAGTTTAACTCTATGCGAGGTTTATAAGATATACTTTTTGCTAAACCATCATTATTATACCACTATTCTCGAGCTTGACTTTATACCCAATTTATAAGTAAGGCCCTAAAGATATATAAATTTATCTGTTTGGAGAAATACTTAATAAATAACTGGACGCATAGCACGTCGATTTGATATAACATTATTTTTTAAAAATTGGCGGGATGTGGGTTAAAATACCTAACGTCTTGGGCCTTAATTCATTGTGTTAAATGACTCACGCACAGAAGGTTCCGGTTTCGATTTTCGGAAAGAACACAAAAATTGGAAATGAATTTTTGCATTTTTGCATGCCTGAGCTTTCTGTGCTGTTAATAACCATTATAATTGGACCTCCTGGATTGTTCGAGATTTAAAAAAATAAAATATCACGTAACTTTCTATTTAAACTTTCGCTCACCAATCTGAGAAATATATTTACGCTGTTCAGTAGTGTATTTGTAATAACAGGTTGTCGCGCAGCCAGGCTTTAAATTATTCCTTGAAAAGAGATCCGCAGGATAATTCAGGATGCTCCCCAACATCCAGGATATATCATTATAATACGCAATTCAATAGACACGGCTCTTTATGTTTAAATTGATCTGCCATCGACAACACCAAAGACCTTTGTGTGCAGATCAGAGGCGCCCGTGAAGTACTGAAAGAGTTCTACTCGCTGAAATTAGAAAATAAACTCACTTTAAAATATGATCTACAAGTCTTAGAAATCTTTTTAGTAAAATATTGAACTGATTAAGTAATTACTCGGGAGGTCCTTAATCTGAATGAATATTTTTGAACTGTGTCACAATAAGCATCTTTAGGAATTCGGTTTCGATTAAAATTTTTATAATGAATTAATTTTTAAATCTGATCAAAATTACAAATGTTGTTTTGTCTTAATAGAACTTTTAATCGTTTATATTGTCTCTTGTATAATTAATAAAGAGAGTTTTTTTACATTTGCGTTCAATGATAATACTTAAATTAATAATAAAACGTCTAACCCTCCAACAATGCTTTCATATTGTAGAAATTTACTTTGAAAATCAGTGTTCAGTTCACCGAACGTAGGACGCTTCGCGAAACCGTGAATTTGGTTGTAACAAGTTTGGCGACATCATTATTTGGAGAAATGGTTCCGTTAATTGGTCCCCTCGATTTTGTGATTTGATGCTATTTGATTATTTCCTATTGTGCTACGTTAAATAAACCAAAAACTATTGATGTATCGGAAGCTAATGTAACACGCACTATTTCGGAAATAACGTCGCATTCGTTAGAAAAAGTGGCAAAAATTGAACTCACAGAATACGTTACGTAACTGCTATTCACGGAAGACAATATTTGTAGTTTATCATTTTCAAATACTGTGAATTTTAAATAAAAAAGGCTATATTGAATAGATATTTGATTTTTATGAATTAATTTCAAATTAACTAATCGTGTAACGTTCAACCCCTTAGCTCCGCTCCCTTCCCCCTAATCCCTTCCACTAAACATATTATTATCTTAATTTTAGTGCATGTTTGGACATGGTGGTATTAGCATCCCCTTTAAATCTGCATGTAATTTATATATGTATTTTTTCGTAAATACTTTGTATGGTAAAGGTGAAAGTGTATTTTTGTATTTGCATGTTGGTGTAGTGGGTGTCCTGACGAAGAGACGGATACGTCTCGAAACCGGCAGACATAAAAAATCAGTTAAATACAAATATTTAACAACATAAATTATGAGTTTTTATATTTATATTCTATAAATAATTTGTTCAAATTTGATTTATATGTAAGTAATTTTTTTTTTTTCATGATATATTTGTTTTTCATATTATTTTTTGATTTTTTTGATTGAGCGGGTACAGTCTAGCTACTGCTCCTTATTTTGACTGTAATTGTTTATGTTAAGATATTTATTTTTTAGTAGAATTAATTTTTTTAGTCGGCCTCGTAGTGTAGTGGTCAGCGCGTTTGCCTACCATGCAAGAAGTCTAGTGTTCGATTCCCAACATGTCATAAAATGTTCTTTAAAAAAGGTGTTTTCACACTAGAATATTTCATAGTGCCTTGACTGGTTCCTGAAGCGTAAAACTGATCATCCTATATTCATGTAAAAAAATAATCAAGGTATACTGCGATTGGTGTACTAATGCGTGCCGTAAGGGAATGATGATGATGATGATGAATTTTTATAAAGGTAAACTTAACAAGCCACAACAACTGCCTTGGTGAGGTTTTGCTATTTATAAGGTGTATTTCTTTTTTATACATCTTGACTTTTATAAATGTGTACTTTTACAATGAAATAATTAAATTAATAAATATAAAAAAAAAAATAGCACATTAATTTTCCGCCAAAAAACAGTAAAAAACCAAAAAAAAAGCTATTTTTATGCAGGAAACACATATTTTTTTATGTGTGTGTACTTTTACAATCGAATAAATAAATAAATAGTTAATGTAATTAATTTTTTTAATAGTTTTTTATATTGAAGCATGAACGTTGTGGTTATTTATTTTATTAAAATGTAAATGATTCACACATTAATAAAGCTATAGTTTATGCAGGAAATACTTAATTTTTATTCGTGTGTACTTGGACAATTGAAGAAATACATAAAAAGTTAATTATTTACACATTAATTATCTGCGAAAAAACAGTAAAAGACCAAATTAAAGTTTTTTTTATGCAGGAAACACCAAACAAAGTACTTATTTGTGATTGGTTACGACAAGTAATTTAATTTAAATACTGCGATTTTCACTGTATATTTTGTTTACAAACGATGTTTAATAGTAACACCCTAAATACATATTTTTTAAAGACTAAGACTTATGTACATAAATACCCAGTTTCTATATCTAGATAGAGTTGCTACATTGCTTTATTAAGAAAAAATAACAATGTTATTGTGACAAAAGCATATTATTTAGTATTTTATTCTTAAAAAGTCAGTTACAACGTTTTGTAGAGATAACCGATACATTTGTAATTAAGTAACTTGATACAGTCATGATAGAAGATATTCCTTATCCTCTAAGATCTAATTATCCGAGATAATCCCAGCGTCTATGAAGATAATAGATGGTCCATCTCTTGATCAATCTCTGGAGTCTGCCCAACCAACAACTTGAGCCATAAACTATAAACTAGAACTAATTCTCGATGGTTTAGTTTCCCTACAACGCCCACTGTTTCTTCTCTCTCTATTACTGAACCAGACCATAGATTAAACCGAATTTCTGTACGCTTATACATATAAGCTGCGTATAGCTGGTCTCAATTTAATTAACACGCCAGCCAGAAATTAACTAACAGTTAATATTACGAGAGTTGTTTCTAACCTGCCATATAAGATTTCTTTAAAACTCTTGTTTTTTGTAATAGAATTATTCGGTACCCCGAAAATTACCATTTATATGATAAAATTATTCTTCAAAAACATCAAAACTATAGATTGAATGGATATTTTGGAAAAAACCTTTCAAACCGCTTTTTCTTTTTGAGCCTGAAAAAATGTTAAAGGTGAAATAATTGTCTTAATTTTTTGCAAAAAAGAGGGAAAACACTTTCGCGAAGGAAACATAGCTGGTTTCAGTGGCCACTTTACACACTGTGTAACATTCACCATTCTGCCCATGTTTAAATTTTTCCCGTGCTTTTGTGAAGTAAAGGAGCTGAAACCTTTACCGTGTGGGTGAGATTCATCCGGCTGAACCAATTCACATACTAAGCAACGCCTGAAAACACTTTTGCAATATTTATACTTTTTATACCGGCTAGTTAATTTTTTTTTTTTAAATGTTCAAATGGTTGCAGACATGCTGGATTTACTCCCAAGAGAGTTATTTAGATCTTAATTTGTTGCAACGGAGAGGAAAAACATTTTTGAGAAGGGAATAAGGAAGTTTTGACATTTACAGGTCTTATGACCATTCATTGGCTGGTTTAAGTGGCTATTACACTATGTTTCCCCTCTCTGTTGCAAAAAAAATATACTTAAATAACACCCTAGAGAAAAAATCTAGCCTGTCTGCAAACGTTTGGGCATACTCGAAACATTGTTTAATAAATAATTGTTGCAATTTAGTAAAAACGGGCAAAACCGGTAGTTATACGATGCGGATACGAAGGCATTTACCCTTAATGTCTACTTTTGTTCAACAAAAATGTTATTCAATAGAAATGATCATGTGAATTACGGTCAAAGCCCATTATTAGTTATAAACACATAAAAATTGACATCCATCCTTTATACCCTGTAATCTTTACATGAAACCACTGACTTCCGTGCTCATCTCAGCCATAATTTTTATATGCATTTTAGCCGCCTATAGTTTTTTCAGTCAAGATACAAATATCTTTGTTCGTCTGCCAACAACTAACAATTTTGTGAGTTACTTATCAAAACTTCAAAATAAGTTCAGATAGCTTTTTTGTCAAAATAAATAATTCCGAATCAAAAATATAATATTGTAAATATTTAAAGTATTTACTGTGTGGTCAAACATTTTACAAATTAAATTGAATTAAATATTTGTAAATAACCACTTACTGACTTTTCTATATCTACCGGTTTCGAGACGTACGGTGATCAATACTCAAACAAACTTCGAATATAGTCCTTTTTACGATGTTCCACTGTAATGGTCACCCTATAAAACCTTTTAAGCTTATCCCCTCCCTCCATCCCCTCTACTTTTTTAATTAATTCTTAATCAAGAAAATGTTTTCATAATTTAATCAGTGCATGTTTGTCCTTATCAGTGCATGTGCTTATTAAAATGCATGTCGTGTTGGTTTTATATTTTTGAGCAACAACTATGGTGAAGGTGTATAGTGGGTTTTGCATGTTGGTTTAATTGGTGTCCTGACGAAGAGACGGGTACGTCTCGAAACCGGTAGACATAGAAAAGTCGGTAAGTGGTTAAATACAAATATTCAATAACGTTTAGTAAAAATATAAACTTAAAACGATTTTTTGCCCGTATAAAAGTAAGTTATTTAATACAATACCCCAATTTTTTTAGTATCTGTTTGAAATTAATTGAAAACAAAATTACTTTACCGAGAATTCGACAAGGATTTAAAATACACATTTTCTAAAAACAAAGCTAAACTAATAAATTTTGTAATAATATTTACGAAAGTTTTTAAAAGTATGTTAGGACAAGAAAACTCGTTAGCCGCGAATGAAACATTTTGTAAAAACTAAAATTCGAGCGGAATAGGTATAAAATTTCATATTGTTTTATTTTTGTGAAAATGGAATATTTAAACTAATTTTGTTTCCATTTTTTTGCCCAAAAAAGATTGGTTAGGTCGTCAATATTTTGAATATCTCCAAATGCTTGTAGGAAATGTAAAATTTACTGCCTAGGAAGTTATATGGTTGGAGTTTATTGTTACGGAGAGGGAAAATTTTTTGACTATGGAGTGTAAACGTCTAGGTATTTTCAGAGCTAATACAGTGCGTACAGTGGCAATTTAAACTAGCGACGTCAAAAGCTCAACTTTTGCTGTTTTTGCTATAATTTTACTTTTTTTGGTCGAACACTCCCCATTTCAGAATAATCAAGGAGCAAATCTTTTAAAACTGTCTTTGCCTAGCGCATTTTCGCTTTAAAAATGTGACGCGGCAGAGATGCGAGTTTACAATTACCATCGTGTAAGTACATTGAAATGAATTAAAATTGTTCGATCCGTTGTCTCAAGACATCTTATGAATTCGGTAAAAATCCTGTGTATCCACTTTTTTCTACCTTACGTTTAACTTTTTTTTGTTGCAAACCATAGTTCTGAAATTGTCATAACCAACCACGGTTGCAATATAGATAATCAAAGCTTTTGGTTATACTGAAAATGCTGGGATTTGTAATTCGAGTGTCAAAGTCATTTAGTGACTTAAATGTTTTATTTATATTTTATTTTTCACATGTGCGCAGTCTACTTGAATTTGATTCAATTATATACACAACTTAAACAAATACAAGCTAATACCACTTTCGGACAAAGGGATTTTGAGTATCATTCAATTAAAATCTATAACCTACTTCCACTGTCTATTAAAGCAATTAGTAATGAGAAAATGTTTAAAAATGCTATAAAAAAATGGATAGTGGAGCTAGGTAGAAGTAAAATGGATTGTCTCATTCGCCCATACCAATACTGAATCAACTGCTCCACAACTGTATAGCTTATGTTAGGTTTTTGTTATTTTCATTGTGTGTTTTGTAATATAAATAATATAGATGGACTTAAATACCTTGTTTTTAAAACTGTCTGAATATTTGTTAATTATGTTTGTTTTTTAGGTTAGTCTTCTTTGTTTATTCTCAAATGTAATTTCAAAAAACTAAATTGTTTAGTGTTCTCGGCACAGGAAACCCCAGTGAGGTCACATTATTTTTTATTATTAATTATAGTTTGTAAGCGAAAAATATGAATAGATAAATAAAAAATTAAAATATGGAATTATATTAATGATTGTCATATAAAAAGAATTGAAAATTATACGATACAAATGTATTAAACATTTGAATTACAAAACTAATACTTTTCCTAATAACGAAGGTGCAGCAAAATACTACGGAATCAGTTCTCTTAAAGATCGAAGAATTGTTCAAGGCCAGGCATGTTTACATAAAATCTTTAATAACGAAATTAAATCTGCTGAATTATTACCACAAATACAATTTAGAATACCCAGATTCAATAGTAAAATAAATAATCTTTTTTCAACATCCCTTCAACAATCGAATTTGGGTAAAAATGAATACATTCATTGAGTATGCTCATCAGGCGATAAAAAACTTCATCATTGAAATCAACAGAAAAATATTGTATAAATAAAAATATAATTGAAATGATAATTGAGATATGTTTTTTAGAAACTAACATAGTAAGAAAAAAAAAATAGGAGCAATAAATAATATGCCAAATAATAGTACGTACTTAATTAAATATTACAAAAATACATAAAAAAAAACATAAAAATATCAAGATATATAAAAAGCAAATAAAAGTAAAAGTCAAAAATCCCTTCGGGTTTCATATATATTTTTTAAAGGCCTTGTCTTTGTTTGTCATTGAAGTCCATAAATTTTCAAAACACTTTCATTTGGTTACTTACCTAAACACAATTACCCAAATCTAACACCTCTGCCTCGCAGTCTTGCGAGTCCTCAGGCACTCAGGAAAAATAAATGGTGTTTTCTTTACTACAGACTAGAGTATTGATATTGATTTTGCCGCATTGGTTCCATTGGCATAGGAAATTTACATTCATTACATCTCTCAAAGGCGGAGGGCTGGAAAAACACCGTTGTTCCGAGAAAAATATACTTGTCAACCGTTTTAAAAATCAAAGCATAATTTGTATATTATCTTCTGTAGCGTAACCTAACTTCGTATCAAATGATTGAGATCAATAGATTTATCGAGGTACTTGTGCGTCATATGCACGAATAAGGGATTGATGATTCAATTATGTATATCCAAAGTTCTTAGTTATAAACAACATAACTTAGTTTATGTTAGTTTTTTAAGATGTTTTGAACTAATTTAATAAATCATTAATAAAGAAACAAACAAATAAATAAATTTTAAAAATGAATAAATAAAAAAATGAATATTTTTTTTTTTCAAAATAAACATCTTTTGACCGAATTCCCGTAGTGTACTGAGGGTCGAAGGTTTCTTAATTTTAAAAAAATTTAAATTTGTTGTTTTTTTACAATAAACATTAAAAAAATAAAGCAATGAAATACATATTAATAGAAAAATAGTAAACAAAAAATCCCACAAAGGCATGGCCTGTTCGGGGGTATACAAGAAAATGTTAATGAATTTTTGCTCCTTTAATAAATAATGGACAGTTATAATATTTTTGTATAACATGAGAAAGAAAAAAAAAATATTCTGTAAAAGATAATATGGATTTTTTTATAGTAATTAAAAAAGGAAATAAAAAATATTAAAAAAATATATATATATTCTCCATTATAAAAGGGCAACAAAATAAATTATAGAAAAAAAGCGTTCATATCTTTATTTTGAATCCAGGATAGAGCATGTTTTTTAAATGAAGGAAAATTTTAAAAGTTTGGAATCAATAAAATATTATCAGTGAAAAAAGAATTCAACATTTTTGGGCCTATAAAATATGCATGTCTCATACGTTTAAATCCCACTCTACCACAACTCGATAAACAATCATAATCCTCTTCTTTTCCTTCTATTTATAAATCATTAAAGTGATGACTCAATCAAAAACTCCGAGTACCTTCTCTTTACTGACGATGTCAAGATTTTTTAATCTATTAAAAGTGCTAAGGACTCATCTTGCCTCCAAAATGATTTGAGTAATTTATGGCATTGGTCTGTATATAACAAATTACTATTTAGCATACTAAATTGCTGCGTTATCTCGTACTCTTGCTCCAAAGAAACATTTCTTGTTTATGTCAAAATGTACTTTTACCACGCAATCACCATATTAAGATCGTGATATTATTTTTTAAACGAATTGCACGTCCTTGAGTCCCATTTTACTTGGTTGTAGATAAATTTAGTTAGGTGCTTGGATTTGTACTTCCAAACTCTAGATAATTCAATTATCCTACTGCAATATTTTTATTTCCAATATTTTAGCCACTTTACACACTGTGTAACATTCACCATTTTTCCTATGTTTGAACATCCATATTTCTTCAATTCTTCATTTGTTGATTTTAGTGAAGTTAAAAACCGGAAACCTTTATTGTTGTAAAAAGATTCATCTGACTGAATTATTTTACATACTATGCAACGCCTGAAAACAATTTTCCGATTTTTGAACTTCTTCTTGGACCAGTTGGTTTCATTACAATATTTGAGTTTGTTTAAATGTTTTTAGCCACTTAAACCAGCCAAAGACAGGTCGTAAGCTCGGCAAATGCCTAGGCTTCCATATTCCCTTCTCTAAAAATTTTTCACCATTCACCATTTTGCCCATATTTGAACATCTATATTCCTTCTATTATTTTGAGTTTGTCCATATTTTTATAGAGGAGGACTGGATTCAACTCCCTGGGGATATTGTTGATATTGTAGAAAATGTGTGGATATTGTAGAAAATATTGTTGATAAATCCACCTGGTACATGAAGAAGTATAGAAATTTTAAAAAAATATATAATTCAGGCGTTGCCTAGTATCTGGTAGCAATTCACGCATTGCTTGATACACTAGTTTGCGGCATATTAGATTACTGTTCCATATTTTGGGACCATTTTGAAATAGAGAAGATTCAAAATTGATTTTTGCGATAATTATGTCTTAAAGAAAACAATAATTATTCATTTCTGTATCCATCATTAGGATGCTGGATTACAGCACCTTCGAATCTCGTCGTCAAATTTTTCTTGAGGAACATTTCTATGAGCTGAATTATTTTAGTATATAAATATTGTCCAAATATACTGAAAGAGATCAGTTTGTATGTTACCAATTATTTTACTAGAGCGAGATCTCTTACATTGTTTCATGCATCCAGAAGCAGTACAAATGCAAGTCAGAGCTCACCCATTACCAAGGCAATTTGCTTGCTGAATACGGCTTCTGCGGATAACATTAACTACTTGACTAAAATCTCTGATATAGATGTAGAAATATAGATGATGAGGAATATAGATGTTTAAATAAAGGCAGAATGTTGAATGTTACACAGTGTGTAAAGTGGCCACTTAAACCAGCCATTGACAGGTCATAAGCCCTGTAGATGCCTAGACTTCTATATTACCTTTTCTTAAATGTTCTTCATCTATGTTGTAATATGTTATTATATTTACACTTTGCATTGCGTGGTGGGTTAAACAAATCATAAAGTGCGGACTAAAATTGACAAAGAAATAAAACTCAACTATCAATTTTTTTATAAAAAATATTTTTAATCGGAAAATTGTGGTATTGTGGATATCACAAAAATTATAAAGCGGAGTGATTGATTTGTTTGTAAAGTGATTACTTGAACAGAATAATTTCAAATCAGAAGCCCAGTATGTACCTTGATTTCTAAAACCCTCAATAATTCCTTTATCTCTGTTGAGATATTAAACACTTCAAAGACTCGTATTCAAAGATTTGGCCATGCTCGTCAAAGTTGTTGTAGTTTTTTTCTTTTAATAAATAAATAAAAATAAATAAATAAATGAAAAGTCAGTATTATTCTCAGAAAATTTATTTACAATAGATGAGTGCCCAGTTTCAATTCAAAAATTATTATTCATTTTTTATTATAATTAATAAGATATGTTAAAAATGACAGGCATTCATATATAAAAAAAGCATATTTTACAAAATTATTTTATTATGGTAAATTAATAGGTACTTGAATTATTTTTACCTTCAATCGATCATTTATATTCAAATATTTTACAAATGTTCATTTACACTTTGCCAAAAGTAAAAAATATCATAAACACAATCACGTTATATGAAAACATGTTCGTAATTATTTACAGATTTTTTAAAATAAAATATTTACACAGCTTTTTCATTGTGAAAATTTATGCACAGTCTGTATCACGTTTTCATTTTAAATGAAATTATATATTTGTTCATATATATTTATATTCAACTTATGTTATTTCTATGTAATTAAATAAATAAAAAGATGTCATAGTAATATTTAAATTTTTCAACAAAATGAAAGAGTTGTGAATAAACTTAAAATTAATGTATTATAAAAGAAATCTAGAAAGTAAAAACCAGTTTCATAAATAATTTGTTCTTTAGCAGTAATCAGATCACTTAACTAGATTATATTTACACTTTTATAAAACTTATAGAAATGTAGATTTTGAGGTGGCATTCAACTTAAGTTACCTGCAAAAAATAAACATACATATCTTAATTAATATTATATGTTTACAAGATTAAAAATAGCTGCTATGAAAAATGTTTCAAAAAATCTCAGGGTTTTTATAATGTTACGCGCATGTTTTTTGTAATTAAATATTAAACGGTTTTGCCTAAAGAACGAATTTCAAGAATAGATAATTGAATACAACTTTTTTCACTTTTACAAATTAGACATGAAAAAATATATACGCGCTGTAAAAATTAGAGCATCAAATTAAAAGGATAAGTTTCTTGGAAATGTGTGAAAAAAAAAAAGATTTCAATTAAAATGAACGACATGACTATGTCTTCCGAATGAACCAATGATAAGAAAGTTGTGATAGATTTTCGGTTTACGGTAAGTCAACTGACTAATCAGCAGAACTCACTGAGAAGAAAGGGGAGAGCATTTGAGATATCACACGCGGAGTAATTTAAAAAATACAATTCTTTCAAAAATCATAGCGCCGATTATACGATATATAAAATTGGAAGAAATTATCTTAGTATAATAGTCAACTAAGAAACAAAACAACATTAAAAAACCACATAATTATTATTTTTTCACAGGTTAAACAAGGGGTGAAATACTTTGTTACTACTACTACCATCACGCCATTTCTCCGTAGGGTCAGGCAGAGAGAATGGATCACTACACACGTCTATGCTGGCATATATTCCTAGCTTTTTCCACATCCATACATCTTGTCATACATGCCCTTCAGTTCTGTCTGCTTTTGACATGACCAGACTTAAGATTTTGTTTTATCTGATCATGCCACGTCTTCCTTGATCGTCCTCGTCTCACGTTACCGTTAATTTTTGCCTAATATACTTGTTTTACCATTCTTTCGTCGTCCATTCGTTCTACGTGACCAACCCATCTGCTCTGAGATCTCTACCCTTTCACCTAATCTTATCATCATTAATACTTTATTCTCATGATTTACCAAAAAAATCAATGAGTTGTAAATAACTCATTATTAAATCATGGGAATCAAGTTGGGGTAGCACTGGATTCGAACCACGGACCTTTGAGCCGTGAGTCCGAGACACTAGCCACGGGATCCGATTCAAAGTCTTGTGTTATATTCAAATTAAGTTCCAGAACCTAACTTGTAGTCAGTAAACGTGATGCAGCGTAATGCGACATGCAATTTTGAATTCACAGTAATCTGGTATTGAGTATTGACTCTTCTTAGCGTTTTGCACAGCAATGTTCAATTTTCGGAACATGATTTTGAAATATCGTTCTTTTAAGCATTATCTCTATTTAATGAAGTATTATTTTACTTTAGTGTACTTGACACGCAATATAACTGTTTTTTTTATTCTAAAAAATAAAATGAATTCAAATACCTTATTGGTTTTTATAACCTAAGACGATACAAAAACATCCTGTGATCATTAGTTAGGTACCTTCTGTGGAAGAGATTTTCTTCCGACTTGGTAAGTTCTCCTCCACTGGCTAACCTGTCCCGTAAAATCTGCATATTCAGCTCCCTGATCTTGGCTTCCAGGCACCTGTACTCTTCGGGCTTGTACTGAGCCGTGATGGTCACCAAAGGTCCTGTACCCTAAACAACCATGGAGTAAATATTAGATTAAAACAATACCGTAAACATTCTGGAATGAGCGCTTTTGCTTTTTAATAGGCATATTTAAACTTGTGGGTACAATGGTAACTTAAACAAGCCACTGATAAATCAATATCCCTGTAAACGCCTAGACATCTACGTTATCTTATCTAAAATGTTTATCATCTTTGTTTTAATATGTTAATTTAAACGGTTTTTTGTATTTTTAACAAAATCATAATATGTTTATTTCTAACAACCAACAGTTAAAACGGATATGCTCTTGAATTCCAATCGCGGAGTATTCACTTTTTTTTATATGTAAAGAGAGAAGAAAATTAGTTTAACGACTTTAGTTCTAATTCAGGTAAAATAAAATGACGACGACAAAAAAACACCTACCAAAAAAAACACTTTACGACAGGAGTTTAAGAGTGGTTTTAATTCTTATTTTTAGAGGTGGGGACCAGTACTAAACAAGCTCCTGGCATCATTGCAATCTGGGAAGATCCATTGTGACGGGTTGCCGTGAATAGTAGTTCTTGCTCTCCAAGCTCAGGTTTTTAACAAGTCTGGCTACTGTCTGGAAGGCGAGAGTTCTCGTTTTGCTAAATCTCCCCCACCATGCCCTAATGCCAAAAGTAGTGCATTTCTTGCATTTTTCTCGAAAATCTAAATTTGCTATTTTATAATATTACCTATTTTATTAAATTTCTCGTGATATTAATATTAAACTACAATTATATATATGAAAAACTAAGTGAATAAAAAAAAAATTAAGATTATCATACTGAAATGAAAACAGGACAATTACGAAAATAAAATATTCTAACATCGAGAAAACGAAATAATACGAATATCTTTTCTGAAAGCACCATGACCCGACAATATTTAAAAGTCTAAATTAAAATAAAAAATAAAAAAAAACTGTTTTTGGAAGAAATATAAGCATTTTGTGCTTGAATCGTATTTTGAGTTAAAAAGATGTAGAAGAGCCTTTACCTTTCGTAAAATACGAAAAAAAAATGTAAAAAGAGTTTAGGCTTATTAAAATTCACCATTTTGCCTATGTTTGAACATTCACATTTCCTCAATTCTTCCATCTGTTGAATTTTGTGAAGTAATCGTGAAAAGGTGAATGTTTCAAGTGTGTAAAGTGGCCACTGAAACCAGCCAATGACGGGTCGTAAGGCCTGTAAATGGCTAGACTCCAATATTCTCTTCTCAAAAATATTTTCCCTCTCTGTTGCAAGAAATTTAGCAATTTTTTTCATTCGGCCAGGACATAAAAGTATCTAAAATCATTTATGAAATGAACAAATTAATAAATATTTTATTAGTGTGTAAATTTTTTTAATTATAAAAGCAGAAAGTGTTTGTGTTCTTTATGTATATTTTCTAAATAACACTGGTAAATTCTACACCATGGATGGCTTTTGATTGGGAAATAAGTTTAGCTCTGGAGATTCTCAGCCCAAAATTCTTATAATTAAAAAAAATATTGACTTTGTATCAGATAACGTTTCCAATTAACTCCCTATTCACAACACAGCCCGGGAAAATGACTCTAATTAGCGCGAAGGGGAAACATACTGCTTCCGTCGTGTGTCGTTTCGTTTATTATCTCAAATGACACATCATTAAAATTCTCGACTTTTCCACACACATTACACATTTCACACCGGTTCATATTCAGGGGGCTTATTTAACTGTTTGAAATTAAATGATTCCAGAAAACTAAAACGCTTTTATTTCATTATTTAAAATGCTTTGAGGAATGATCACAGTTTTTTCAGTCCCACGCTTCAAGTGCCAGTCCAGGTACAATAAAATAATTGCAGTTTACCTTAAAAATGAATATTTCACGTCCACTCCGCCAGAAATTGAATCCAGGAAGGACCTCAAGAATGGTTGGCGAACACACAAACGACACAAAAAAATAGACGAATCTCCAATCTATTTCTTTATTATGCAGCAAACTTCCGTCGTCATCACCAAAGTACTTTCGAAACGACCCAAATTTTTACTGGACACGGAGCTGTGAGAAGTTACCTATATAGGTTTGAATTAAGGAATGATGACTATTGTCCATGCGATGATATTTCTTCAAAGAGTATCGAACATCTGTTATTTCAGTGCCCATTTTTCAGTTTACAACGCCATCATCTTGAAGCAGAATGCAGAAAATATAGAATATTCTTAACAGATATCCACACTGTAGTTTAAAGTAGTTATCACGCGGAATTGTTCTTAAATTTTTCGACACTGGTGATTGGACTCATAAAGGCAATAAACCAAAATCAGTGATCAAACATCCCATTTCCAAGACAAACAAAAACGATTTTTTCCGAGTACCTTAGCCTTGTACGTAACACGTAAGGCTAATAAATACAGGGGTCCAAATATATACATTACGGCCTCCGTGGTGTAGTGGTCAAGACGCTTGACCCACGCACGGAAGGTTCCGGGTTCGATTCCCGGTGAGAACACAAAAATTTAAAATGTGATTTTTCTCAAGCCTGGGTGCTCTGTAATGTAATGGCACCACTGTAATTGGGCCTCCTGGCCTGTTGTGGTGCAAAAAAATTTAAATTGAAATTGAAAATTGAAAAAATTAAAAAAAAATATTTATTAAGGATTTTTACCAGAGCCGCCATTTATCAATATCAATTGAGCAGCAATATTTTTCTATGCACGTGAGTCGGTTTTAAAAGGTCAAGGGTTCCTTAATTTTTGTTTAAGTCTTTTATCACATGGGTCCTCAAATAATCGATATATATTCCCGAAGTAGCCTAGTTTCGTAAAAGTTCTTCGAAATCGTCGAAATTTCGCCAAACTAGAGCACGTTTGCTTGCAGATTTACCTCTAGGCGTCAAACATGGGACAGTCGTGTAATGTAAGAAATTAGTTCGTCGCAGGGCCACAATTGTTAACTCATTTTTGAATATATGGATATATTTCCTGAAAGCACCATGACTCGAAAGTATTTTTAAGTCTTAAATACCAAATTTTCTCTTCTTCCAAGTCAGTTCCTCAATACTGAAGATCGTGATCACCATGAACACTTCTGATTAGTCTGTTCCACTCCAGTCTGTCTTCAGCCCGACGAACTGACTCATCAAATTTTAGCCCCGTAGCCACCTTTATTTGGTCAGTCCATCTATATGGAATTCTCCCCCGGGTTCTCCTACCTTCAACTCGGCCAGACATTATTGCTTTTTCTAGATTGTCTGGCTCACGTCTAGTAATGTGTCCAAAGAAAGACAGTATCGTTCTCAAACACACCACTGATAGACGAATTGTTATATGTATATGTAAATACCATATACATATTACAACTCTAAATTAGTATGAAAATACCAAATATCACATACCAAATATAAAAAAAAACTATTTTGTCGGTTGTCTGTGTAACATAATTAATATTTTTGGTTCCACGATGTTTATATGTTTTCTTGGACTATTTTTTTTCATGTATGATATGGAAATATGTTTTGGGAATTTTAAGCATTTAAAAAAAAGGATCTATTAGAGACTCCATATATTATATGCGGTACCATCGCAAACAATATATTTTTTATAAAATGTTAGTATTGACGATATTATGCATATCTTTATCAGAGCCACTTCTTGAAGTTACGTGTCCAAAATATGTTGAATCTGTAGAAAATTAACCTATGCTTATTTAGACAAATTTTCCACTTACAATAATTTATTTCCGTATCGTTTTACCTATTCTAAAATCAGAAAAGAGTGCGATTACTTCTCAGGTTAAAACCGTTAACAATAAACATAAATTTTGTAAAAATTGGTAATTTTATATCTAATCCGGGACACCTAAATGTTACATGACAGTTAGATAAATTTTAATGCAGTCATTAAACATTCTAAATTTAACATTTTTTTGCTTGAAACCAATAAAAACCATTATAAAAAAATCTAACTTTAGGCCCATTCCACGAGATTAAAATGTCTTTCAATTCAACAACTTTTTTTTGGTAAACATGTGACCGCTGACAACTTTTTAACAACTTGAAATTTTGAATATCCAAAAAAAGCTTTTCGTGATCCCTCATGGTCATAGATAGGGAGAGTTATCGTTTTAAAAGCATTTTTCTTAAATTTATCCGTTCGTTCATTTTCCATGTTACAATTAGTTAATTCGTTAATTCCAGTCACTGAAATTAAATATTTAGGTGTAATGTTGGATTCAAAACTTACATTTCACCAAAACGCTAAGATGGTA
This sequence comes from Micrasema longulum, assembly GCF_059751315.1. NCBI lineage: Eukaryota > Metazoa > Arthropoda > Insecta > Trichoptera > Brachycentridae > Micrasema > Micrasema longulum. The sequence goes on from NW_028279872.1 coordinate 169,198, forward strand.
ATAAATAAGATTGCAAAAAAAATATCAATTTTGGGAAGGATCAGAAGATTTATTGATAAGGACTCCTGCAAAACTATTTACAAAGCAATTATTGAACCACACGTTAACTACTGTAGTAGCATTTTATTTTTATCAAACAAAAAAAACATAGATAAACTAACTGTATTACAAAATAAAGCCTTTAGAATAATTTTGAAAAAAAACAGATATACGAGGGCAAAGTCGATGGTAAATGAAATGAAATTATTAACATATAAACAAAGAATATTTTACAATACAATGATATTTGTTCATAAAATTATAAACTCTAATAAAAAAACAGAATTTTGGAAAAAAATTGATCGGAACCAGCATGAACACGATCACAATACTAGAGAAAAGAACAAAATTAGACTTCCATTTAGGAAAAAGGCAAAGTCACAAAATTCAATTTTATTTAAAGCAATTAAAAAGTATTACGAAATGGAAAAAAATATTTATGAAGAAAAAAACATATCAAAATTTAAAATAATGGTCAAGACATATGTGATAAACAATTTATAAATTAAATATATTTGTAATGTTATTATTAGAACACACATAAAAATATGTATGATATGTGTGCCCTACTTTAAGATTTAAATTTAAAAAAAAAAAAAATTATGTGCTTTTAATCCGTGTCATTCCAATTTCGTTCTTTACTTTTTTGGTATTTTTTTCAGCAAGATCTGTTATTTCATAAATAATTGGATCTGTAGACTTTGGGTCAATCATGATGATGTAATTAAAATTATACGTTAAGGTTAATGTACCAATGGAGTGCCCTACGCACCGTTAAGTTTTTTATTTTATTTTTTTGTATATTTAATAAATGATAACGGTTTTTTTTTATTTTATACATATCTACTTTTATACATCTAGTAAATGTTATAACTGCAACTCCAAAAAAATAGTCAAACTCTTGTGCTTGGAGAGTGACTTACACTGTTGTAGTTGTTTATTTATTAGAATTTCTATAATTTTGAATATACGAGTAGGTATAAGAGAAAAAAAAACTTATATAATTAATTAATTATAATATTAAAACATATTTACGAGTACATGGTATAAACCTATATGTATTTATTTAATATGCAATATATTTTCTTGACAAACTTTGTATATTTTGTGGAAATCTGTTATTTGTTCTAAGTTTATATACTACATCAGATCTGTTTGTTTACGATAAATATGTATGTAGAACTGTTGATTCCCCAAATAAAATAAAATAAATAAATAATTGAAATTTATTGCAGTTTTTACATTTGTTCCAAAAATTTCTTATGGTTTACTTTGAATTTATTTGTTGATATATTAGTTTTAATAGATTCTTGTAATTTTTGACACCTTTGAAGACAGAGTTATTTTGACCATTATTTAGATTTTGGTATCTGAGTGATTTATTCATCTCAAATTCTTTTATTTTTTCTTCTTTTTAAATTTGTATGGTAGAATTTATTTTTCAAATAGTGTCTACCGTATAAACTTTAAATAATTTATTTAGAATTTCCGTATTTTTCCTTAACTCCGTAATGTAAAAAAAATATCATACAGTCTACTGTCATAGCCAAGGATTCTTTCTAAAAGTTTAAATAATAAAATATTGTGTCTATTTGGTTTTTTGGTACCCAAAGGATCTGAGCACTCTCGCAAAGATGCTCATTACCCACACCACCCCTTCAGACTTACCTTCAGAGCCCTAGCTGCCTGCTCGTGGCTAGCCGCAGTCAGGTCCGCGCCGTCCACCGCCAGTATCTGGTCCCCCCGGTGCAGCCGCCCTCGGGCCGCGCCCCCGCCCGACACGCCGGACACGAACACGCCCCAGCCGCCACCCTCGCCACCCACGATGTCCATCCCCAGACGGGACCCACTGCGCCGCAGTGTCACGGTGCGGACACCCCTAGACAAGAACAACGTTTCAGACCTCCCAAAAGCTATCAACAGCGGAAAACATAATGCGTTTGAATGTTCAATAACCACATGTTAACGTATAAGTACCTGTCGGTAAACAAAGTAAACGTAAAAATTTCGTTTGTTATCAGGCATACTACCAATAATGATTTATTTGAAAACGTGATATGAATAAATTGACGTGAACGGTATGATTGACAGAGATGTTGCATTTATCTGTAAAAACGAAAAAACTTATATTGGATTACTAATAACTGTTAGAAACACCATCTTGGAAAGGGGGTGATCCATGAAAAGACAGATCCTCGGTGTATGTCTAAAATAAGAAATGAAAAATTAGGGTCCGAACCGGAGTCGCACATGTCATGGATTGGTTAGGCCATTTTGATAATGTATCACAGCGTAAATTAATTCCTATACCTGTCTCCTTCACACCCGTATAAAGACTTTGGAAAACAAATGAATACTTATTAATTGCCACCTGAATAAAGCGACCGTTTTGAACTCGATATAAGTACACGTTAATCGCTAATCGATTTTCGATACTTAACGCATCGCTAAATATAACATACAATTAATTATCATTCCCTTTTCACGCCTAATGGTGCATAGGGGACTCCATTAGTACACGAACTACAGCGTATTTTGATCATTTTCATTACATGAAGGTAAAGTGATCAGTATTACGCTTCAGGTACTATGAAATATTCTACTGTAAAGCCACCCTATTAAATATTATTTCATATCAACCATGTCGGGAATCGAGCCCGAGACCTCTTGAATGGTTGGCAAAAGCGTTGACTATTACACCACGGGCCGGCAATAATTCATAATAAATAAAAATGAATTTACTGTGCCGAAAAAAACAAAGATTAATATAACAGTTTGGAGTTTTGCCGCAGTTTCCAGAGGAATAAGAAAGGTCTTCAAAAAGGTCAGTCCATTCACTCCATTTCCTTATTATCTATTTGCGCTGTGACATTGACAAAATTTAATATGCCTGCTACAGAAGTACAGAAAAAAGCTGCAGAAGTAGGAATACGAGATACGTTATTTTGACAAGATAGAAGAAATAGTTTGACAATGTTAGTTCGTGCTACACTCACGTTCGGCATTTTTACTTTTATCTGTAACGCTACATTCCAAGATGGTGTTTTGTTTCTCACAGGTAATGCAGTGATCAACGATAGCCAAGATGCCAGCAAAATAATGAGGCTACAAAAATTGAGCGAATATTGAAAAAAAAATTGCTGAAATCAAGTGACTAAAACGTTGAAATTTTGGTACAATGTACAATTTTTACTTATTTTGAAATTCGGGTACATAATATCATTTGAAATCACTAATGAATTGAGTTTTGCTCTATTACAATAACCATTCATATTTTTAACGTTTTAACAATCGAAATTTTTTACCAAGTAAAGGTTTAAAGACTTACAGGGGGTTGTCTGCAAATCTTATTACGAGGGCTAAATGTACAAGAGTGGTGTGGAAATGAACGTCTTATGTTTTTTAGAATCATCATTATTAATCCCATTTCACACCTAATGGTGCATTAGAAATGCATTGGTACACTAATCGCAGCGTATTTGGATCATTTTTTTTGTTGTATAAAAGTAAGATAATCAGTCTTATTCTTCAGGTACCAGTCCAGGGACTGTGAAATATTCTAGTGTAAAAACACCATTTTAAATAAATATTTCACTTCAATCAAGTCGGGAATCAAATCTAATACCTTATGCATGGTAGAAAAACGCGCTGACCATTACAACACGAGGTCAAAAGAATTTTAAAAATATATTTTCGTTCATTAGTACACAAAATT